>NC_064810.1:76983133-77087562 GCF_023721935.1 Panthera uncia
TTTTTTATTTATTTTGGGGACAGAGAGAGACAGAGCATGAACGGGGGAGGGGCAGAGAGAGAGGGAGACACAGAATCAGAAACAGGCTCCAGGCTCCGAGCCATCAGCCCAGAGCCTGACGCGGGGCTCGAACTCACGGACCGCGAGATCGTGACCTGGCTGAAGTCGGACGCTTAACCGACTGCGCCACCCAGGCGCCCCTGGAAATATTTTATATATAGCTTTTAACTAGTTAATCAGATTCTCTTCTATATCTAACTTTGTAAAAAATTATAAGTCAGAATTGAGTTTTATTCAATAATTCTCTGCCTCTATTGAATTAAGCATGTGATTGATTTCCTTAAATTAATATATTGTTCTTTAAAAGGTAATGTTGCACTTTGTGATCTATTATTTACTCGAGGATTTCCATATCTATGTTTATAAATAAAATAGGCCTAAAATTTTCTTGCAGACATTTTTATATACTCAAAAAATCAATGTTAAACTAGACTCAGAAAATGACTTAATGATTTCAGCAGCTCAGCTTCTTTTATTCTTTCACTAAGACAGTGTATTAAAAAAATGCTTATTTCTTAATTTTTTAAAAAATCAGTTACAAATTATTTGGGCCTATGATCTTGGTAAGGGGTCGGGGTTGGGATGAGGACTTTTCTGATAATCATTACAGTTTCTATTATGTTTTTTAAAGTTGATTTTATTTTATTTTAAATTTTCTATTTCTTCTGCTGATTCTGGATTAAAAAATATTTGTATCTATTTCATCTAGGTTTATCAGTTAATATGTATTCAATGGTATTTGTTGTTTTTGTAATCTGCATTATACCTGTAATTATATAATCATAAATCCCACCTATGATTATACATGGTTCATTACATCTATAGTAATAGCTTTTGTTCGTTCTGTATTGTGTGAATTTTCATTTTCTTTTTATTTTCTTTCTTTATCAGTATTACTAGTTCCCTATATAACTTACTCATCTTTCTGAAGAACTCAAACTTATTTTTTACACTCATCTGTATATTGTTATTGTTCCTTACTTTATTGATTTTATCTCCTCTTTATGATTTCTTTCTTCCTTGTTTGTTTGGGATAATGCAACACTGTTGCTGTTTTTCTTTTTTAGTAGAAATCTTTTTTTTAATTTTTATTCCTACAGATGTATTTAACGCACCAAATTTTTATCTAAATGCTGTTGTTCAAATTTCTTGTGCCTTTGCTTCCTTTTATCTGTTTGAATGAACAGTTTTCAAGGACTCTCCAGCTCCAGATATTAATTTACCTTTATTCCACCATTGTGCTGTATGTTGTCTCTTTATACATTTTGAGCATACATTGATATGTTGGAAGCAGATATGTTTATGGTTGTTATATATTCTTGATCTGTAGGTCATGTTATCAGTTTGTTAGACCTATCTTTTCTCCTGACTATAATTTTTCTCCACTTCTAATTTGTTCAACTTTGAAATTGCTACCCTGACTTACTATCAGATCATATCTACTATCTTTTTTATGCCTTTATGTTTAATCTTTCTGTGTATTTTTTAAAATAAATATAGCTTGTATTTATCATGTAAAGGTGCATCTTGGGTATTTAAAAATAATTTTTTTAACATTTATTTATTGTTGAGAGAGCATGAGCAGAGGAGGGGCAGAGAGAGAGGGAGACACAGAATCTGAAGTAGTCTTTAGGCTCTGAGCTGTTAGCACAGAGCCCAATGTGGGGCTCAAACCCATGAACCGCGAAATCATGACCTGAGCCGAAGTCGGACACTTAACCAACTGAGCCACCCAGGTGCCCCACAGTGGATCTTGTTTTTAATCCCACCTGAAAAAGTCTGTTTGGGGTTGGTGGCTATAATCCATTTATATTTATTTTACTTATTGCTTTATTAGAACTTACTACTACCAGTTTTTTTTGTTTTCTATTTACAAAAGGTATCTACTTATTTTCTTTGCAATATACCTTCCATTGGATAGATCAGGTTTCTTTCTGAGTATTTGAAAATAATGCATTCTGGGGTTACCTGGGTGGCTCAGTTAAGCATCCAACTCTTGATTTCAACTCAGGTCATGATCTCACAGTTCATGAGATAAAGCCCCCTGGGTTTATTCTTAAATTATCAAGATGCATAGCTATATTTAAAACACAAACATTTAAAAAGTGAATCAATATCTATGTATTTTCATTAACTAGAGAAGTGTTTTAACATGTTCTCACGTACGGTTTATCTCCCTCTGCACCTCCATAACTTGTTGGTATCGTTGGTAACATAGAGCATAGACTATTCTATACCTTTGTATTTTATTAAGTGGGGTAATGACTTTACTAAGTTACTTGCTTGGTTTTCTCCAATATCCATTCTCCCTTTTTCCTGCGGGGGTAGAGCTCCTGGCTTTTAGTTCAGCACACAATCACCCAAAATCAAGGTCACATTTCCCAAGTTCCTTTGCCACATAACCATGTAATAAAGTTCTGTCCAGAGATATGTGAGAAAAGATGTGTGCAATTTCTGGAGCATGTACTTAAAAATTAAGGACATGACCTTTCTTTTCCATTTCCTTCAACTTGAAACATATATGTAGTTGTGAGACATTTTGACCATTGATGAAATATACACCCTTAATAAGGGAGATTAACAAGATATAAAAAGCCAGGATTTTTTGGCAACCTGGGGAAGCAAAACTCTCCCACCAGCCCTGGACCACCTACCACCTAATTCTTATCTGAGAGAGAGAAAGAGATGATTCATCCCTTGTATGTTAGTTTTCTATGGCTCCTGTAACTAATGATCACAACCTTAGTAGCTTCAGTAAATCTATTCTCATTTGGTTTTGGTGACCAGAAGTCCTAAATTCAAGGTTCAGGCAGGGCTGTATTCCTTGTGGCGGCTCTAGGGATAGATCTGTTTCTCTGCCTTTTCCAGGATCTAGAGTCTGCTTGCCTTCCTTAGACCATGGCCTCTTGCTTGTGTCACTCCAACCTCTCCTTCACTTACTCATGTCTTATAAAGGATCCTCGTGATTACATTGCACTCAGATAACCCATAATACTCTCCTTATCTTAAAATCTGCAACCTAGTCACATTTGCAAAGTCTCTTTTACCATGTAAGGTAACATATTTATGAGTTCTAAGATTAGGCTGTAGATATCTTGGGAAGGACCATTGTTCTATCTACAACATCTTATTTAAATGGGGTGCCTGGGAGGTTCAGTCGGTTCAGCCTCCAACGTCAGCTTAGGTTATGATCTCACAGTCTGTGGGTTTGAGCCCCACATTAGTCTCTGTGCTTACAGCTCAGAGCTGGAGCCTGCTTCAGGATCTGTGTCTCCCTCTCTCTCTGTCCCTCCCCTGCTTGTCTGCTGTCTCTCTGTCTCCCAAAAATGAATAAATATTTAAAAAAAAAATTAATGACTGTTATGTTTGGTCAACTTTACACATGGCTGGCCTAGATTCTAATATTCCCCATATTTCCCCCACTCTATTAATTTATTCTTATTAATGCTTACTTTTATTATCTTTATTGCCTCTTTTCTTGTTGAGGCACTTCTTTCAAGAATGCTTCCAAAGAAGTTCTTTGTTTGAAAAACTCTTTTCAATATGTCATATACACTCTGCTTCCCCACTTAAACAAGGCTGCTTGAAATGTTCTCTTTTGGTCTCAATCATCCCTCCACAGGGCCAATAATCAATGGTACTATTAAAGAAACCTATCTTGTTCAAATTTATATGTCAATGGCCTAAAACAGTATCTAGAACACAGTATTCACTCAGTACAAGTTTGCTGAGTGAAGCACTGAATTAGTCTTAATACGACAGTACAACCAAAAGGGGAACTCCAACAACATAAGGAATATGGCAAGAAAGACACTATAGAAAATGTTCATCTACCACTCAAGTCTTACATGTCTTGACTTCCAGATATATCCATGTCTATATATAAAATGGGCTTGATATAAATGTATAAATATAATATCAATCATGCATATATGAAGTATATGTGTGTCATATGTTCTGTAAGGTACATAGAAATTGTCTTTTCAACTTTATAGGATTCTCAGTGTCCCTTTTTATTTTTTATTGAATATTCTCTCCAGCAATTGATGATGCTGTGCTGGCATTGATGACAAGAGCCCTCTCGTATTATGGTTAAAGGCGCAGACACTAGAGCCAAATAGTCTGGGTTTCAGGTGACGACTTTGTTTTTTTACAAGTTGTGTGATCTTAAACAAATTACTCAACATTTTTGTGCCTTAGTTTCCTCATCTGTAAAATGAGGTAATAATGATAATAGAAACTAATTCCTAGGATTGATGAGTAGATTAAATGGGTTAATAAACATAAAGTACTTATATAGTTTCTAACAAATAGTAAGCTCTGTACATGCCAGCTATTTTTTAATGGCATTTATGAAGCCTTCAGTCAAGACTAAATGAATCAATTAAATCTTCTTATACTTTATTGTGAAGTCTGTATGAGCAGCAGCAAAATGAAATCCACCTCATCCCAAGAGAGATGGTCCTAGATGGTGGATCTGCCATTAACCCTTCTTCTTGCTTTTAGGAGAAGTGGTCCAACCCACTCCCTGGGGTGGAGTAGAGCGGGGTGGGGTAGGGATAGGATTAAAGCAACATTTCCAGCTCTTCCCCTGCAAAGGGATTGCCTGTAAATAACCTCTAGTAAATTTAATTGGGAATAATGATTGGAAGAATGGGAGACTGAATTTGGCTTTAACTCAAAGCCAGATTATCCAACCCAGATATATTAGGAATATAAAAAACAGATATTTTGATTTCTGAATCCAGTGACTATTGAAAACTTATATGAGGAATGGGCATAATTGACACCTCAGAGTAGTGTTGCCAGATAAGGTAGAGGATGCCCAGTTACACGTGAATTTAAATTTAACTGGGTTTCAATGTGAATTTAAATTTAACTGGGTGTTCATTTTGCTTTGCTTTGTTTTTCTTTTGTCTTGTGCTAATCTGACAACAGTACTCAGGAGCCCTAATAATCATCTCCCCAATTCCCTCATTTTATGATGAGTAAACTGAGAAATAGATGATGAAATAAAGTCTCCTACATGTAGTGAATGAGATCCAAGACGTAAACCCAGGCCTTCCGACTTCTTTTCTTAAATGAAGCACAGAGACTGTCAGCAGTATTCAGGTGAAAAAATGAGTGAAAGGGAAAGAAACATCTCTGGTTTCTACCCCCTGACCCAGTTACATAAAAATATCTTTCTTAAATTTGTAATCCAGCTCCCCAGCCACTTTTGAAACCCTATACTACATTACCTTTTTGTTCCTAAAATCATTAACCCATTAATTAAGATCGCGTGGGCTTGCTCTAGAAAAGCTGATTGAATTGCTTTTGTCTGTTCTACAATAAATGACAGCACAGAGGCAGGTTGGCATTAATTACGTGAAAGCCCTATTCATCTCTATTGATGTTAGTTCACATGGAATGTTTTATAATATCAACATTTTATACTGTTTACTCCCTGCTCTTTTTATCAGAAGCAGCAGCAGCATAAAACATCGCACCTCTAAATGAACTACATTTCCAAGAGCCTGTTTTTGGCTGTGGAAGTCACATCTCACACATAAATTGATTCTCTTTTTTTCTCCTTGTATGGATTTAAATTTCAACAAAAAGGCATTATTTCCTCTGGCTCCCTTAGCACAGGATAGCGGACATTACCATATTAACAATTTCAGGATGAAAGGGAAAAAAATAAAAAACAGGCCCAATTTTCACTGAAACTCTTCCCAAACTGTTCAATTTACCGAAAATAAATTCTCACATCCAACCCCCTAAATCACTTTGTTTTTTCACTGAAGACACTTACTCAGTTCCATCTTCAGTAGGAAATACACCATGATTAGGGATAGGGAAAAATTTATTTATTTTTGACAGAGACAGAGGGAGAGACAGAGCATGAGCGGGGGAGGGGCAGAGAGAGAGGGAGACACAGAATCCAAAGCAGGCTCCAGGCTCTGAGCTGTCAGCACAGAGCCCGATGCGGGGCTCGAACTCACAGACCGCGAGATCATGACCTGAGCCTAAGTCGGACACTCAACCAACTGAACTACCCAGGCTCCCCTGATTTTTTTTTTTAATGTTTATTTATTCTTGAGAGAGACAGAGACAGAATGTGAGTGGTTTAGGGGCAGAGAGAGAGGGAGACACAGAATCCGAAGCAGGTTCCAGGCTCTAGGCTCTGAGCTGTCAGCACAGAGCCTGACGTGGGGCTCGAACCCATGAGCTGTGAGATCATGACCTGAACTAAAGTCGGACGCTCAACCCATTGAGCCACCCAGGGGCCCCTGGGGAAAAATTTAAATTAGACTCCCTGGCTTTTCTACTCCATTTCCTTAAAATGCTCATCATAACCTGCAGTGCATACAAATTATTTATGCATGCGTCTGCCTTGTCTGCTGGAATGGGAGCTTCCTGTGGGCAGGGACTATATAGAACCCTAACAAATAATGAATTACTACATTTGTTAAGCACATCACTGTTTGCAGAGAAAAATGCTAACTACCATTGAGATTACCATCCTTCAGACAACGTGCTTAGCACCTTATATTATTTACATTGCTTACATTACACCTTAGTACATTGCTGTTATTTCCAACTCTCTCAGAAAGTCATGGGTGAAACCAGCTCCCCTCTACAGAGGGCAGGGAGAGACCAAAGAAATAGGCAGACCACCCCAACTTACGATGTGGCAGTTTTAACAAGCAAAAAAATTTACATACCAGACTAGTTTGGGGCAGAAGCAAGGTGAGTGGATCCCCACATTCACCCCCCCAAATCCTAAAAGTTTGTAAAGACGTTGCACCTTGGTTCAACCGTGTATACCATGCAGGTATTTGCAATCCACATCACTATGTCAAGGCTATGCCTTTGGGGCAGCCTCTTGAATGGCTAAAGGAAGTGGAACTCACATTCCAAGGGTAGGAGAGGGGGTAAGGAGCCTCCAATCACCAAGGTCCAGCCCAGCCGTCAACTGGCAGTCACACCTTTTCAATGACCTTCCTCAGGACTCACAACAGTACTGAGTAGTAAGAAATATTAGCATACCTCATTTGCAGAAACATCTTCTGAGGTTTGAGGAGAAGAGAGAATTAAAAACAGCGAGAAAACACTAAAAAGGGTATTCAAATCTAGATCTGCACTGGAAGCCCCTTGTTTTCTCAGCCATTCGCTGTAATGGGTGAAGACCTCAGATGTGACAGACCATGATCTTTGTCCTCCACCCTTTACTTAATGCCAAGGAATTCATAAGTTATGCGTGCTATTCCAAGGGCAGCAGAAGGTAATCCCAAGGCCCTAGAGAGGAGATCATTGACACCATCGGTCATCTTCCAAGGCTTCCAAGGTCATCTGTTTTTGCACTGTTTTCCCCACCTTTCTACAGTGAGCAGTGCAAAGAATGCTGAAGTGTCTACCTCAAGTGCCAGTGTTCGGTGACAAGCAGGGCACTGGAGTGAAGATCAGGGACCTGGATGCCTAGCCCTGGCAGTGATTTAACAGAGTTTCTTCATCTGTAAAGTCATGAGGCTGAACTACATAAAGTTTCCTTCTTTCTAGCTGTAATCCTCCTATAAACTACTGGAATATGGGTTTCCTGAGAAACCCAGCACCTGGCACAGAGTAAGTTCTTAATAATAAAAATTCCGCTGATATAATGAAAACAATGAGTGAACAACACATATATGGCCCTTAGCTCAGTTCCCAGGAATCATAAATAAGGTTCCCTTTCACTTCAGTGCACGATAGAGGATGTAAGTGCACTGTTTGCAATGCTAGAGCTTTCAAGCCTTCTCACACACTTCCATCTGGCCCTGATTTTCCATTTTCCCAATTTGGAACAACTTTTCCCATTCATTGGAATCACTTCCTTTCTTATGTTTACAAAACAGATGATTTGGGGATTTTACATAATTCATCCTAAACACAGACTAACTTAACGTGAGTCCAAGTACCATCCACTAGCAGCATGGAATATTGCATTAGTTATAAAAACTGCCATTCTGTATGCCTTCAAGAACCTAGTGAGGAACTTCGACCCGACAATATTTTTAATCACAGGACGTTGCCCTTGTGGGCTTGTCCTGAGTGCACTATGCATGTGTTTATATTCCTAGGCAGAGCTTAAAGTGATTTGGTTCATTATAGTCTGGTTGTTCAAATGAATGCAGAAAGATGAGATTTTTAGCATAGTTCTGACTTTCTATTTACATACCTTACTTAATCCAGATGTAAACTTTTAGAACAGCTGTATCCTTTAGATTCAAAAGATTTATTGGTTGCTTGTATGCATTCTGAATCCTGGTTGGGTATATCTTGGATTTCTTTTGGCAGGATCAGTGGAGGCAGATCGGGGTAGGCTGAGCGAAAATCTTGTTGATGACAAAAGTAGGCCTGAGATATCAATGTAGGGAAAATTATAGTAGTCATTAAGCAAGAAATTTATTTCAAAGTTGGGCAAGGAAAAAAGAAAGTGGTTTGGGATTTTGGTCTAGTGTTTTCCCACCTTCACTATATAAGCAAACAGTTAAACAGAATTGTACGCCACGTACTTTATTCTAAACACCTTACATCTGTTGACTTGTGTAAAATTCCTAACACTTCCATCAGCCACATATCACTTACAAAGAAACAAAAGCTTAGAGAAGCAAAGTCTTTGCCGAAAGTAATTCGGTTATGTAAGGGGCATAAATCAGGTGTGAAACAAGACAACCTGGCTTTGGAGTCAATGCTCTTACCAACCATACCACACCAAGCTGCCTCTTGAAATGTCCTTAAGTTATTTCAGCGGCCTTTGAACTGGCTTCCTTACTCCCCGTCTTGTACGCCCCACCTTCCAACCTGTTCTTCACCAGCATGATCTGCTTATAATGCAGCTTTGACCCATGTCATCCCCCAGCTCAAAATACTTCAGTGGCCCCTAGCTGCCCTTCCAAACCCAGTGACACATCCTCAGCCTGGTACTCCAGGGGCTCCACAACTTGGCCCCAATCTTCCTTTTTCAACCTATGTCCTAAATTTCTCTCTCCACAAATCTTGTGTTCCAGCTAAATTTAAACCCTCTCTTCCTATTCCAAAATCATGATTTGATTATCCTGTGTCTATGGCCCTGTCCACAGTCCATCAAAAACCCTCCCAATAGCAAGGCTAACCTCACCTCGTCCTCCAAAATGCAAAAATCACATACTCTGGTATGGACTGAATTATGTCCCTCCAAAACCCTTATTTTGAAGCCCCAACCCCCAGCATGACTATATGTGAAGATAAGGCCTTTTTGGACATAATGAAAGTTAAATGAAGTCATATGGGTGTGTCTTAATTCAATGTGACTGATGTCCTTAGAGAAGAGACCTCAGGGATTCACATATAGAGGAAAAGTCATATGAGGACACAGCAAGAAGGCAGCTATTTGCAAGCCAGGAAGAGAGGCCTCACCAGAGGCCAATTCTGTTGGTGTTTTGATCTTAGATTTTCAACTTCCAGAATTATAAGAAAATAAATTTCTGCTGCTTACGCCACCCAGCCTATAGAGTTATGTATAGCAGACTAATACTCTCCCTCGTTCCTTAGGATAGGGAGTCTCAATATTGTGTTCAATGACTGGTTTTGAGTCCTTTAAATTGTCCTTTAAATTGAATAATGTGCTAATATGGGACTAAAAATCTGGGTATGTAAACTCTCTGAAAAAGTCACTAGTAATGAGAATGCGATCACTTCTGAGGAAGAACAGTGATTCCCAATGATTAAATATCACTCATGGTTATTGCACTTTTGGGGGGGTCATTACACAATAATGTAATTATTTTTATTGTAGATATGTTGACTGATCTGACAGTGCTTTCTTAAATATTTGAAAGACAACATTCCTTCACATTCTAGAGAACACTCCAGAAAGCAAACACAGGCTTGATTGTGCCATGTCTCTTCCCTCCCACAGTCAGGAAGTTACTCCCTGTTCATACTCTTATTTCAGGAAAGACGTCAACCATCAGAGTGTGTACAATCAGTCACACCACAACCTAGTTTTAACACACTGTCCACATTTCATCTGCATCCCTGAGAAGGCACATCAGCAAACCAGTTGAGAATTCTTGTGCTTGGGCAATGATCATCTGAGAGTCATAGGACAACACTATAGGTAAATATTAGAAATAAATATTAAATTGATTCCTGTTGTCACGGGACTTTGCATTAATGAATGATCAGAAACAACAGATCAGAAAGTGTTGGGATTTAGGAGAAAAGATTACAAGGTGATTTTAGTTTAGCGTTTGTTTGTTTTCTTAATGCTTCTCTGCATTTGCAATTTTTCTCTGGTGATTAAATATTACTTTTAGAATCAAGGGGGAAAAAAATAAAGAAATTCTACTCTGGATAGAGCAGAATCTCTATCCAGTCTCCCGGGTCTCTCCTTATAAGGTCTCAATAGATCTACCTTCTCAAATTAGCACCATTTCTGCCCTGCTCCTTGGTCATCATTTACATTCACTAGACCAATGTCCTTTCCCTCAGGTCAGTCAAATAAATTAACCATATTAATGTGAGCTAATGAGTTAATAGGGTTAAGTGCCCTACAACTCTAATTAACATTTTTGAATTTCGATCACACCTTCAGAAAACACTTCCAAAATGTGGACTCTCTGACCCTGCAGCTACCCAGCGGTCCATGAAAGTGTGGGTGGGGCTAGACCAGCCTTCCAGTCACTAACCAAAATGTGGTCACTGATTCAGTAACCCTACTTTATACTGGAGTAAATAATTAGTCCTGTGGTTGCAAATGGACAGCCACAGCACCGTGCCAAATTGCCAAACCCTGGTTTATTCTCATACCTCTCTCTTAACCACCTTGGTTGATCCATTCACTCTTAATGTGAAAGAGTAAAGAGGTCTTAGAAAGAGAAAAGAGGGCGCCTGGGTGGCTCAGTTGGTTAAGCGTCCGACTTCAGCTCAAGTCAGATCTCACTTCCGTGAGTTCGAGCCCCGCGACGGGCTCTGGGCTGATGGCTCAGAGCCTGGAGCCTGCTTCCGATTCTGTGTCTCCCTCTCTCTCTGATCCTCCCCCGTTCATGCTCTGTCTCTCTCTGTCTCAAAAATAAATAAACGTTAAAAAAAAAAAAAGGAAAGAGAAAAGAAAGTATTTAGATACCTATGCCTATGCCTCTTCAGTAGAAGAGCTCTTCAAATAGAGATTTGGGGTTTTTTTGTTTTGTTTTGTTTTGTTTTACTTGACACATCTTAAGTTCAAAATGGATTTGCTCTATGACTGTTCCCTTTTCCATGCCCATTTGATGACTCCCAGGGTCCATAAACTCTTCAATCCATTGTACATGGGAACAATCTCTGACTGGAAAGAGAAAACCCCAAATAAGAATGCCATTACTTTAGAGCCTCCCAGGCATCCTCCTACCCCAAAAAAGACAGTAAAAGTACTTGCTTTAGAAGGAAGAAAGCATAGCAAACTAATTAATTTCTCATTGAGACATTCCACTAATTAGTTAAAATAAAATAGTGCCAGAGCCTGGGTTAGAACTATATTTCAGAAACCCAGGCCAGCGTTATTTCCACTACATTAATGATTCTCAACCTTGGCTGCACACTGAAATCGCCTATACAGCTTTAATAATTACTGATGTCCAGTCACACCCCAAGAGATTCTGATTTAATTGGTCTGATGGCCTGCGTATCCAGAGCTTTAAAAGATCCCCAGGTGATTCTAATATGCAGCCAAGCTTGCAAAACCACTCATCACAGTGTGCTGCCTCTCCTAGTGACTAATGGCCAATGGTCTAGGTCCCATGGACAGTGAACAAAGAAGTGGACGGTACCCTCATTGCTCACCTCAGCTTCCCCTCCGTGTCCCCTCTCCCTACTCACATATGTGCAGGTATGTACTTAGAATAATGAGTTGTTTATTTAACTAGTAGCTGCTATCTGTTTACAGCAAAATTCTTTAAACATTTTCCTAAAGAGCCGGATAGTAAATATTTTAGACTTCTTAAGTCATACAGTCTCTGTACTCAACTGTGCCGTTGTAGCAAGAAAGACAGAAAATATGTAACTAATGGACATGGCCGTATTCCAATAAAACTATATTTGTGAGAATAGGTGCCCGGCCCTCAAGCTACAGTTTGCAGACCTTCAATTTAGAGTCTCTAGGACATATAAAGCAATTACTACATTTTTCAAGCGGGGGCTACAGTGAGTCTGATGCCAGTGGCCTTCCGCACTCCATTGTAACTGTTGGAGTGTATTTGCCCGCCTGAAGGAAAGACTTCCTGCAGAATAGTTCTCCTCTGCCTACTCCTGCTGTTGAATAGAGCTGCTTTTTCAGGGCAGAGGCCACGGTGGTCCCCAAGAGCCCATACCCACAGATGTTCGGTACCTCCCTCTGGACACCTCTAGCTCCTTCTCTGTGCGTATATTGATTGCATTACTTGTCCCCTTCCGCACTATTACTTTGCACATTCTATTTCCTGTTCTAGACCATAAGCAACTGAATGATAGTTACTGTAATGAATACTACTACTAATTAGTATTATTATTATTTGCATGCACAGGTTGCACTGCAGTTCACGGCCACTTTCACATCCACTAGGCCTTCGTCATCCCCCTGGGAGACGAGTGGAACCATGATGATCACCACCTGGATGTCAAGATGAGAACACTAAGACTCAACAAAATTACTGAGCATTAAGAGGCAGTCTACACTTGAGTCCAGATCTTGTGATGGCAAGAAAGCGTGTTTAATGCAGGTGGGGAAACTGCATATGGAATCAGAGAGCTGCATTCAAATTCATTTAGTAGTGGCTATGAAAATAAAAAAAAAACAAAAAAAACCCCACAACACACTTTTACATTCATTGTGGAGGTCAAGACCAAAGACCACCAGATTAAACAGCCTGTGAAGAAACTCTACGACATTGACGGTGACCAACATCCACACCCTTCCTGATGAGGCGGGCGGGAAAGAAAAAGGCATAGATTTGACTTGCTCCTATGATGCTTTGCATATTGCCAACAAAATTGGGATCATCGTAATCGAATCCAGTTGGCTGATTATAAACATAAATATTTGTAAAACGAAAAAAATCAGTTGGTAGTTTCGTAATCTTGAGTAAGTCAGTCGACGCCTCGAAATTTTGTTTCTTACACTACAAAAATATGGACACCAGTATATATTCACCTTTAGGGTTTGTGCTGAGAATTAGAGATAATTTGATCAAAATTTCTGGTATTAATTAGTGTAAATACTGGCAGCTACCATTACTACCACTGCTAATGCCATTATTATTAAAACTACTACTATTAAGACTACTGCTTATCCAGGATTCTTCCCATTTTGCACATGTTCCATCCACTTCCATTCACTGTTGCATGCTTCATTGTTTTAGCACAGTGCCTTTATTTGATAGGTGCTTAATTAATACTGAGTGAATTGAATTAATTAGTTTACTAATGGGGCGCCCACGTGGCTCAGTCGGTTAAGCATCCGACTTCAGCTCGGGTCACGATCTCACTCACGGTTTGTGGGTTCGAGCCCCGCATCGGGCTCTGGGCTGACAGCTCGGAGCCTGGAGCCTGCTTCTGGTTCTGTGTTTCCCTCTCTCTCTTCCCCTCTCCTGCTCATGCTGTGTCTCTCTCTGTCTCTCAAAATTAAACAAATGTTTAAAAAATTAATTAGTTTACTAATGATTTGGTTATATAGACCTGTATTTATAAGCTCCTTCCTTTTAAAAGTGATGAAAATATCCCCCAAAGCAGAGGAAAATTGGATGACTCCTTTTTAAAAAGACAATATATAAAAGAAATTTCCTTCTCAATTCAAAGAATCCCCTTAGCCAAGTGTACATGCCCAGAAACACTTTACTTAACAACCTAAAGTAAGGGAACATAACCCCCAGCTGACTTCTCTTTCTTATAGAATCATTAATGCCTAAACGTCAACAAAAGAAAAGCTGTCAGCAGTATTTTCTGGATTAGTAGATGCTCAGCTTTGGCTGAATCATCAGTAAAAATGATAATTTTCTCTCGACTTAGAATTTTTCTTGGAAGATATGACAAACACTCCTGGAGAGCCCTGGAGAGGGTCAAAAGTTCAGAAATATCTCATTCAAGCACCCCAATCATCTCTCATTTGCTCCACTGGGAAATCAGCAAATCGATTAAGACATACTGAATCCCCACTATGTATCAGGCACTTTACTGGGCACTGAGGTGGTGACAGAAGCAAAAGATGTGATCTATGAGTTCCAGCAGTTTATGATCTGATGAGTAAGAACAGATGTACGATTCTGAAATGGACTCTGTAAAGTATGCTCTGGGGTGTTGGCCTAAAACTCAAGAGAGAGAGAGAGAGAGAGAGAGAGATCAGTATGAGCCAATATAGGCAGGGAAATCTTCCAAGGGCAAATTCCCAGCTCCAGACTTCTAGTGGTACATGGACTTGTACTGAGTACTGGCACCTGGTCAGGCATTTGAGGAGGTAACGGCTGGAAGAAGAAAGAGGAAGAGACTTTACCAGCTGGCTCAAAAAGAGGTCTGAAGAGCAAGTTCCTTAAGAGTTCTGCTCCAGGATGGCATTCAGGCGTCCTTGCTCTCCTGTGACTCTCCCCTGCTCTAAGTCCTTAGGGTCTGCACTATTCAGCCAGAGGATGAGTGCCAAGAGAGTAAGAATCATGAGGAATGGAATCACATGAGGAAAGTTTTTAAGGGACACATCACTTCGGTTCTTCTTTCATCAGTCAAAACTCAGTCAGGACCACTTTTATACACCATACACAAAACTAAATTCAAAATGGATGAAAGACCTAAATGTAAGACAGGAGACCGTCAAAATCCTAGAGGAGAAAACAGGCAACAACCTCTTTGACCTCAGCTGCAGCAACTTCTTACTTGCCTTCTCCAGAGACAAGGGAAACAAAAGCAAAATGAACTATTGATACCTAATCAAAATAAAAAAAGCTTATGCACAGTGAAGGAAACACTTAACAAAACTAAAACACAACCAATGGAATGGGAGAAGATATATGCAAATGACATATCAGATAAAGGGTTAGTATCCAAAATCTATAAAGAGCTTATCAAACTCAACACACACACACACACACAAAATAATCCAGTGAAGAAATGGGCAAAAGACATGAATAGACAATTTTCCAAAGAAGACATCCAGGTGGCTGACAGACACACGAAAAGATGCTCAACATACTCATCAGTAGGGAAATACAAAGCAAAGCTACAATGCAATACCACCATACAATGGTCAGAATGGCTAAAATTAACAACTCAGGAAACAACAGATGTTGGCAAGGATGAGGAGAAAGGGAGACACTTTTGCACTGTTGGTGGGAATGCAAACTGGTGCAGTCACTCTGGAAAACAGTATGGAGGTTCCTCAAAAAATTAAAAATAGAGTTACCCTACGACCCAGCAATTGCACTACTAGGTATTTATCCAAAGGATCCAAAATGCTGATTTGAAGGGTCACATGGGCCCCAATGTTTATAGCAGCATTATCAATAATAGCCAAATTATGGAAAGAACTCAAATGTCCAGTAACTGACGAATGGATAAAGAAAATGTGGTGTGTGTGTGTGTGTGTGTGTGTGTATATGTGTGTGTGTGTGTGTGTGTATGCATATATATACATATATGCATATATATATATGTGTGTGTGTATGTATATATATATATATATATATGTATATATATATATATCCATCTAGTAACTTCACCAAACTGCAAGTCCAGCATGCTGAATCTGTCCTTTCTGTCTGATCTGGATATATTTCCTTATGGTCCAGTTGGACCAATGACCTGGAAGCTACATGGAATATATAATTATATAATAAGAAGGATAGCCACAATAGAAATAGTCGTTCAGAAAGGGGAAGAATGGGCAACACACAGAAGTGATTAATCCATAGTAATTCCTAAATCCCCCTGGGAAGGCATTTTGAAGGCCTTTTAAAATGGGAATACAGAAGATTAGTTGACTGGATATTGATGATGCCCTTGGGAGGAGCTCTCTTGTCCATTTGTTGCTATGACCAATGACATCCTCCTTGGGAAGTTCTTCCTTACCCATATCCTCTGTGGCCATATCTAAAGTGAATGTGCTTTTTTGCAGCAGTCCAAATTTTACAGCCAACTTCTTGCTGGTGCAAATATGAAGAACTGAAGAAACCATAAAAGCATTTTCAGTCCTGGGCCATGGTTTCTTTGATGTGACAATGCACCAGAAAATTTGGTAGGTTTAGAACCTATTTCCTTCTTGTCAGTTTCTTATACAAATACACACAAAGTCTTTCCTAGATAGAGGGGAGCATGAATATTGGTGAGCATTACTGGTTTCTGCTATAATTACCCACTGTGTAAAAAGGGGGGGGGAGAAATAAATATATGCATTTATATTTGCTTGTTATTTTAAAAATAAACAGTAAAAGGACAAACACAGTGAGAAAGGGAAAACAGAGTGAAGAGAGACAGGGGTGGGAGCCAGATTTTCCGTTTATATCTGTTAACATTGTTTAGAGTTTTGAACCACATAAATGTATTACCATTTCCAAAAAAATAGCAACTTTTAAAATGAACATAAAGAAAACCTGGTGCTCACTGCATCCAAACAGTCTGTCTTCCTTTGGCTCTTCAGTAGCATCAATTCACTCTGTGGGTTTCACTGATTGTGTTTACTTCCACCAATACAATTATATGAGCACATAGAATCAGGGACAAGAGCCACCTGGTAAGATTCACCCCTAAATTCTCCGCTCAAGAGTATAACGTTCTCTAGCTCCTCATAGAGGGGATGGCAAAAAGTGTGCATAGCTATATGTGCCCCTAAAAGGCCAGAATGGCACATAGATATAGGTGCTCCTGAAGAAGATTATAGAAAGGACAACTCTAAAGAATAAATGAATATCAATATTGAGCCATAGCATTCTTTGACATAAATAGAGCCTTTTTTGAAAAGGTCACATTTGAGTAAATGGAAAGAAAGAAAGGACTTTCCAGACGAGCCTGCAAGAGAGAACTGTGATACTAACCCATCCAAGGATCAAACTGAATCTCTAGTCCATACTCAGCCCCCCACAAATGAAAGAGACTAGGCAACACAAAGGGATTTTGAAGTCAGTCATTATACAAGGCATAGCTCTACAAATGTGTTCTAGAGTAATCAGCCACAATAGGTTTCTCTCTATATTAAAGGGTAGTCTTAAAGAAGATGGAATGAACTTGATCCATGTGGTCCTAGAGAACAGAATGAAAAGCCTGGATGAAAATCCCCAAGGATTTCCCAAAGGTAAACTTTGTTCCAAATTGAGAAAAATTTAAAACAGTTTTCTAGAGATAGCATGGACCACTGTGCCACTTTGAGGGAGGGATGTAACATAAGCATGGGGGTCAACTGGCTAGAGGTACTGTGGGAGCACTTTGAGATAGATGGTCCTTGTGGATGACTTCAGCACTCTCTCTCCTATTCTCTCCCTCTCTGTGTCACTGCTTGAACAATATGCATGGGATGTGGACCAAGTAGTTAGTTGCAGTCAAACGTAATCATCATCTCCGAAACCACAGCTGCAAGTGACAATGGCATGTGGAAAAAAATGCAGTTGTTGGGCCTTTAACACACCAAGGAATAAGCTGTAGAGTGCACATTACAGAACTCCGTGTGAAAGATTCAAAGCCATTAAAAAGACAATAACAATAATAGCTGATATATATTGAAGTCTTAAATATATGTGCTAGGTGTGGTTGAGTGTTTTTCATATATTAAATCATTTAATCCTCTTGGAGGGGGTGGCCTTTGAGAGATGCTTAAAAAATAAACAAGACACTGACATGTTGATATAGTGGGAAGGTAGAATATGACTGAGTTCAGGTCCTAGGTGAAGCCTGTGTTGGTTTATAGCAAGATCCAAATAATATCCTTAAACCCTGTGTGGCACTGGAGAATTCTGGTTCGGTATTCATCAGATGAAGGATGATGTCTGCGGACAAAAAAAAAGATGTAGATTCAGAAAATACCTTAGGGTAATCATTTATCAACATGCAGCTCCCGGGAGAATGGAGTAAACAGATTTTTTTTTTTTAATTATGGAGTTTGGAGAGATTTGGAGAGCCTGGTATTAAGTATTCTGCTCTATAACCAGAACTGTTAAACCACCAGGAATAGACTTAAGTGTTTCTATTGTGGTGGTTGAGCATGAAAATAAACAGATTGAGCCAACCAGATTGGCAAGTCTCTTCACAGTTCAACAGTTCACGTCTAAGAATCACAAATAACTCCAAATCACAAACCCCTGAGAAAGATTTTGAATTCTAGCAAAGGAGAATGGTAAAGACTGGGGCTAATAACCAGGGAATCTTCATTTCAAGTCCCAGTTTTGCCGCAAGTGTTGATAACACTTGGCCACAATCGCTAATCTTCACATTCAGCAAGCCTCTTGTGATGGATGTGAAGAGGCATGGCCTTGATCCCCCTTCAAGAAAGGTCCTGCTTCCCCAGCTGTTGAAACTGCTATCATGGACTGCCTTTAGCTGTCAGCCCTCCGGGGCTGCAGGGCTTCAGGTGCAGAGCTTCCTTGGCCAAGGTGACTCCTTCCTGGTGTGGTACATATCCAAGAACGGATAGAGACTGGACTAAAAAGTCCTGGCCATTGCAATCAAACTGGAGCAACTCTGGTGGACCATTTTAGCTCCAGGGCTTCTTGTGGTGTTTGTTGAGGTGACCAGGCAACCGAGTTCCTGAATGACAGCTCCACTTCTTCTGCCCTCTCCCACATTTGCCCTTTTCTTCCATGGGTGCTGATCCTAAGGATATAAACATCCCAGCAAACATCCTATGAACTAATCTCTGTAGCAGGGTCAACAGCCAACCTTCCACAGATCACTAATCACTGAGCTAGGGTTTAACTGGATCATCTTTCAACGAAACAAAGGTTGAATTTGCATGGAGTGACCTTGAAAAATCAGTTTACCTCTTTGGGCATTAGTTTTCCATCTACAAAATGGGAAATGCATATAAGGGCTCTTCTATATCTGTAAGCCCCTATTATATGGAATCTGCTCAATGGCCAGACAGAACAGGAAAGCTCTGTCTACACAGTGTGAACCCAGCATGTGAAAAATTCAACCTGATTAAAACATTATCTTCCAACCCAGCTCTCAGGTGCCTACTGTGTCACATTTCTGCCCTATGACTTAGACTTCAAATCTGTCAATAGCTGAAATATAAGGAAGTACCTGTGAAATTTAGATATATAACTTCTTTTCACATGAACAGGCATTGAGAAAGAAAGTAACAAGGACTTAAAAACAAACAAAACAAAACAAAACAAAACTCTGGCCTCTGCAGAGGAGAAAAGGGTTTAAACTGTGGAAAACAAATTGTCCTGAGTCAAATATATTTTCGTTGGGGCAGGGGTTGGGTACATGAGGCAGTGTACCTCGTGTTTAATGCTCTTCAATCTGAAAACATCATGCTCTTCATACCCAGAACCCACTAGGCTCAGGAGTATCATAGACCAGGCACTAGAATCCAAATAACCTATCTTGAACCAAGGGCTGCTTCAACAAGATGTGCCACTCAAGGCAGCTCAAGCATTCTGGGATGAATTCCTCTTCTGTAAAATGGACATTTTAACAATTTCCCTGCTTTTCTTCAGGGATCCTGGGAAGATGATGTGACATGTGGATATAAAAACACCTTGATAAGTAAAATAGCAACACATATGTGTAATATATTTTTGTCATTTCTGTATTTCCAATTCTCACAGTCAGAAAGAGTCCCAGGTTATTGAACTCACCTTCTCTTCAGCATCTTTCAATAAAACAAAGGTCAAGTTTCCTCAAGGGAAAGAGGATTCTGGGAAGATGGTGGAGTAGAAGCATTAGGAACCTTCCTCTTTGTCTAGACAATAATTGCACTGGCAGAATTTATCTGATTTAACGATTTTGGAACTCTGGAGTCTACTGAAGGCTTTCAACTTCCAGAGAAGTCTTAGAAAACAAAGTGCAGTTCGTTTCCGTCAATTTTAACGTTCAGATAGTAACAGCTACCCATCCCACACCCTCAGCTCCATGACAGGGAACTGTGACCATGTTTCAAGAGCAGCTTCTACCAAAAGCCAGGATGAGCAAAAAGGGCTCTATCTTCCAATTATCTGAGATCTTTGCTGCTGATCAGTCAGACAAAGAGGTGGGTGACCTCTTCCTTACACTTCCTTCTATTGTTGGAAATCTCTTCCCCCTGGCTGAAGTGAATTTCTGGGGACTTAAAGGGCCAGTGTACTTTTTCTTCCTCCCTTCATTTTTCTCTTTTTCCTCTTTTGGAGGCTAGATATTAAAGACTAGGACATGCAAAAACAACTGCACATATAGAGAAAAATTAAAAAGTACGTGCCCAAGGGAAAACACAGATTCAGAATTCAAGGAATTCTCAATTAAATACCAGATTCAGAAAAGGACCGAGAAGACCATAAGTTTACATCTCATGCTAAACCTGGGCACAGAGAGAGTCTACATCAAACAAAACAAAAGCAAAAACAGGAAACCCAGGCGGGAGGGGTAGAATCTGATTTCCAGAGTTACCACCTTATTAGATTTGAATGTCCAATTTTCAACATGAAATCACAAGGCATATAAGGAAACAGAAAAATGTGTCATATTCAAAGGAAAATGAAATCAACAGAAACTATCTCTGAAAAAGACTTGATGGCAAATCTATTAGACGAAGACTTTAAAACACCTCTTTTAGTGTGGGAAATAAATTTAGAATTCTGTATGCTTACACCAACGGGTTAAAAGGCTTAGAGCAAAAGCTGCCACAGGGTGAAAATATCCAAGGCCAGTAAGACCAAGCATAGAGGCAGAAAGCAACCACTGCACCCAAGATTACCTAGTGAAAAGGGCTACCCTTGAGGCATCATGCTCCAGTAATCTTTAACTTTGGAGATAACAGTCACTTGGCTGTATCGCCCACAGAGAAACTCTTGTCTGTCTGGTATCAGGTGCCAATATATTATTGTGCTTTAATCTCAACTTCTAATGCCACTCGCACTCCAAACCTTTTGCTTCTTACACACACAAATTAATGGCCACTTTCTTATTGTTTTCTTCTGCACGTTCACCACATATGTAAAACCTTGAAAGCTCAATAAATACAGAGACAAAACCCCTGTTCAGGGCTCTTCTCTCCTCCTGGACATTAGCCCCTGTCATATTAAAAAAAAAAAACCTTTTTTTTAAGTTTATTTAGTGTTTTTCAGAGAGAGGACAGAGCACGAGAGGGGTAAGGCAGAGAGAGAAGGCAACACAGAATCCAAAGCAGGCTCCAGGCACCGAGCTGTCAGCACAGATTCTGATGTGGGGCTTGACCTCACTAATCGTGAGATCATGACCTAAGCCAAAGTCAGACGCTTAACCCACTGAGCCACCCAGGTGCCCCATAGCCTCTGCCATATTCAATTCTGCTTCCACTCTCTTGTTGGACAAGAGAGAACTCCAGACTCAAAGTCAGTGACATTTTAGAGATGTTCAAAGAACTAAAGGATGGTGTGGAGAAGGTAAGAAAATGGTGTATGAGCAAAATGGAAAAAAAAAAAAAAACTGAAAAGAAACCAAAAAGAAATTCTGAAGTTAAAAATATAATAACAAAAATGAAAATTTCACTGGACGGATTCAAAGACAGATATGAGCAGACAGAAGAAAGAATTATCAAATTTAAAGATAGGATAATTGATATTATTGAGTCTAAAGAACAGGAAAAAAAAAGATTAAAGAAAAGAGAACAGAGTCTAAAGGACATATGGGATACCAAGTGACCAACATACACATTTGGGAATCTTAGGATGAGAAACAGCAAAAGGGGTATCTGAAAAAAGAATGTTTAAAAACTTCCCAAAGTTGATGCAAGGCTCGAATGTAAACATACAAGAAGCTCAACAAACTACAAGGAAGATAAACTCAAAGAGATGCACACTGAGACACATTATAAACAACTATTTGAAAGACAAAGACAAAGAGAGAATCTTGAAAACAACAAGAAAGAAGACACTTGTCACATACAAGGAATTCTCAATTAAATACCAGACTTTTCATCAGAAACCTTGGAGGCTAGAAGACCGTGGGCCCATATATTCAAAGTGCTAACAGAAATAACTGTCAACCAAGAATCTTACATCTGTCGAAACTGTCCTTCAAAAGTGAGGGAGAAATAAGATATTCCCAAGTAAACAAAAGCTTAGGGAGTTCATTACAACTAGACCTGCTTGGCAAGAAACTCTCAAAGAAGTCATGTGAGGTGAAATGAAAGGACATTAGATAGTAACTATAAGCCATATGAAGAAAGATCTCAATAAAGGTAAATACTCGGACAATTATAAAAGCTAATATTATTGTACCAATAATTTGTAACTACTTTTTGTCTTCTACATCATTAAAGAGACTCATACTTTTTTTTTTTAATGGTTATTTTTGAGAGAGAAAGAGAGAGCATGAGTGGGGGAGGGGCAGAAAGAGAGGGAGGGGCAGAGAGAGAGGGAGAAAGCAGGTCTGAAGTAGGCTCTGTGCTGACAGCAGAGAGCCTGATGTGGGGCTCAAATTCACAAACCAAGCCATGAGATCATGACCTGAGCTGAAGTCGGACTCTTAACCAACTGAGCCACCCAGATACCCTGAGACTCATACATTTTTTAAAAAGTGAAGAGACTCTTGGATACTGTGAACAAACTGAGGGCTGTTGGGGTGTGGGGGAGAGGGGAAAGTGGGTGATGGGCATTGAGTGAGGAGGGCACCTGTTGGGATGAGCACTGGGTGTTGTATGGAAACTAATTTGACAATAAATTATATTTTAAAAGATTAAAAAAATAAAACAAATTATAACCTTTAAAAATAAGTAAATTAACTAATTAATTAAAAAGTATTAGTAGGAGTGTCTGGGTGGCTCAGTCAGTTAAGCATCCAAATCTTGATCTTAGCTCGGGCCTTAATCTCAGGATTGTGAGTTTGAGCCCCACAGTGGGCTCCGTGCTGGGTGTGGAGCTTACTTTAAAAAAAAAAAAAAAGTGTTAGTCTAAAAGCTAGTGTTACTGTAGGGGCACATGGGTCAGTTAAATGTCTGACTTCAGCTGAGGTCATGATCTCACAGTTTGTGGGTTCAAATCCCACATGGGGCTCTGTGCTGATAGCTCAGAGTCTGGAGCCTGCTTCGGATTCTGTGTCTCCCTTTCTCCCTCTTCCCCTCCCCTGCTTGCACTCTGTCTCTCTCTCAAAAATAGATAAACATTAAATTTTTTTAATAAATAAATAAATAAATAAATGCCAGTGCTATTATAGCTTCAGTGCCTAATTCCACATTGTCTTTTCTATACAATTTAAGAGACTAAAGAACATAAAAGAATTATTAGTTATGTTTTGGGGCATACAAAACATAAGGATGTAAGTTCGTGATGCCAATAACCAAACAGGGTGGGGACAGAACTGTAAGGAGCAGAGTTTTTGTATGTTATTGAAGTTAAACTGCTTATAGCAAATAAGAATGTTATAATTTTAGGATGTTACTGGTAATCTCCATGGTAACGACAAAGAGAATAGCTATTGAATACATGCAAAAGAAAATAAGAAATAAGCATAAACATTTTATTACACAAAACAATTAAAGGCAAAAGAAGTCAGCAATGAAGGAAATTAGGGGCAAAAGATATATAAGGCAGATAGAAAATTAATAGCAAAAGATACAAGTAAGTCCTTACTGATAACTATTACTTTAAATGCAAATGGATTCATTTCTCCAGTCAAAAGACAGAGATTATCAGAATGGATAAAAACACAGGTTGCAACTATATCCTCTCCATAAAACACTCAGTTTATTTCCAAAGACACAAATAAGTTGAAAGTAAAAGGATGAAAATAGATATTCCATGCAAATAGTAACCAAAAGAGAACAGAACTATACTACATAAGACTAATACTATATAAGATAAAATAGACTTTAAAACAAATGAAAAAAAAATATGAGACAAAGAAGGAGTTAATATATTAATAAAGGTTAAATAGAACAAGAAGATATAACAATTGTAACATTTATGCATTTAGTGACAGACCGTTAAAATATATGAATCAAAAACAGAATTGAAGGGGAAAATAGCAGATCTGTAATAATAGTTGAAGACTTCAATCCCCCACTCTCAATAATAGAACAATCAAACAAAAGATAAGTAAGAAAACAGAAGACTTAACACAATGAACTATTTCTAAGAGATATATACAGTACACTCTACCCAACATCAACAGCATGCACATTGTTACCAAGTGCAGAAGGGACGTTTTCCAGAAGAAACCATATGTTAGGCCACAAATAAAATCTTAATAGATTTTAAGAGATAGATAGACACATTTTTTACACCAACCACAACAGGATGAGGATAAAGTTAGACATGAATAATAGGGGGCATCTGGGTGGCTCAGATGACTGAGCATCCAACTTTTGATTTCAACCCAGGTCATGATACCAGGGTCATAGGATTGAGCCCTGCATAGGTTTCTGAGTATGGAGCCTGCTGAGGATTCTCTCTCTTTCTCTTCCTCTGCCCCTCTCCCCATCTCATGCCCTCTCTCTCTTAAAAAATAAATCATAATAATAAAAATAAAATAAAATAAGAAACGAATAACAGAAGTAAAACTGGAAAATTCACAAATTTGTGGAAATTAAACAAGAAACTCTTAAAGGGTCGAAGAAGAAATCACAAGGGAAATTAGAAAATACTTATAGATGAATGAAAATGAGAAAACAACATACCAAAACTTAGGGATCATAGTGAAAGCAGTGATAAGGGGAAATTTGTAGCTATGAACAATTACATTTAAAAAAAAGAAAAGAAAACTCAAATCAACAATCTAACCTTGCAAACTAAGGAACTAGAAAAAGAAGAATAAACTAAACCCAAAGTTAGAAATAGGAAGGAAATAATAAAGATGAGAATAAAGATAATGAAACAGAAAATTTTTAAGAATAGAGGAAAATCAATGAAGCCAAAGGCTGATTCTTTGAAAAGAAGAACCAAATTGACCAACTTAGCAAGCTAAACTAAGAAAAAAAGAGAGGAGATTCAATTTGTAAAATTAGAAATGAAAATGTGGATATTACTACCTTATCTACAGAAATAAAAAGAATTATAAAAGAGTACTATGGAAAATTATATACTAAAAAAATTAATAACCTAGATGAAATGGACAAAATCTAGAAACGCAAAATTCATCAAGATTAAATTATGGGAAAAATTAGAAAATATTAATAGACCTATAACCAGTAAGGAGATTGAATGAGTAATCAAAAGTCTCTCAGAGGCACCTGGGTGGCTCAGTTGGTTAACAAGCATCTGACTCTCAGTTTCAGCTCAGGTCATGATCTCACGGTTTTGTGAAATCCAGCCCTGGGTCAGGCTTTGTACTAATAGCAGGGAGTCTGCTTGGAATTCTCTCTCTCTCCCTCTCTGCCTCTCTGTCACTCTTTTTCTCTCTCTCTCCCTCTCAAAATAAATAAATAAACTTAAAAAGAAATCTCTCAACAAGAAAAAGCCCTAGACCTGAGGGCTTCACTGATGAATAGAGAAAGAATCTATCTCAACATGATAAAAACCACATGTGAAAAACCCACTGTGAACATCATACCCAATTGTGAAACACTGAAAGTTTTTCCTCTAAGATCAGGGACAAGGCAAGGATGTTCATTTTCACCATTTCTATTTACCATAGAACTGGAAGTTCTCACCAGAGCCAATTAGGCAAGAAAGGGAAATAAAGAAGTAAAATTATCTCTATTTGTAGAAGATATGGATCTTAGATGTAGAAATCCCTAACAATTCTATCAAATAAAAACCCCACAAACAAAAAGAAAAACAAATAAACAAAAACCTGTTAGAGTTAATAGATGAATTCAGTAAAGTAGCACGATACAAAGTCAACATGCAAAAGTTAGTTGCATTTCTATGTGCTAGCAATGAGCAACCTGAAATGGAAATGACAAAGACAAGTCCATTTAAATAGCATCAAAAATGTCCATCAAGTGATGAATAGATAAAGAAGTTGTGGTTTATATATACAATGGAATACTACTTGGCAATGAGAAAGAATGAAATATGGCCTTTTGTAGCAACGTGGATGGAACTGGAGAGTGTTATGCTAAGTGAAATAAGTCCTACAGAGAAAGACAGATACCATATGTTTTCACTCTTATGTGGATCCTGAGAAACTTAACAGAAGACCATGGGGGAGGGGAAGGGGGAAAAAAAAGTTAGAGAGGGAGGGAGGCAAACCATAAGAGACTCTTAAAAACTGAGAATAAACTAAGGGTTGATGGGGGGTGGGTGGGAGGGGAAAATGGTTTGTGGGCATTGAGGAGGGCACCTGTTGAGATGAGCACAGTGTGTTTATGGAAACCAATTTGACAATAAATTTCATATTTAAAAAAATAAAATAAAATAAAATAGCATCAAAAAGGGGATGCCTAGGTGGCTTAGTTGGTTAAGCATCTGACTTCACCTCATGTCATGATCTTGTGGTTCCTGGGTTCAAGCCCCATATCAGTCTCTGTGCTGACACCTCAGAGCCTCGAGCATGCTTCAGATTCTGTGTCTCCTTCTCTCTCTACTCCTCCCCTGCTCACACTCTGTCTCTCTCTCAAAAATAAATAAACATTTAAAAAATTTAAATAGCATCAAAAAGAGTAAAATACTTAGGAATTAGCCAAAAAGATAAAAGACTTATTAAAACTACAAAATGTTACTCAAATTGAGTAAGACATAAATAAATGGAAAGACATCTCGTTAATGAACTGTAATACTTAATATTGTTAAGACGTCAATAGTATCCAAAACAAGCTACAAATTCAATGCAATCTCTATCAAAATTCCGATAACCTTTTTTTTACGGAAATAGAAAAACCCATCCTAAAATTTATATGGAATCTAAAGAGATCCCCAAATAGCTAAAGCAATCTTGAAAAAGAAGAAAAAAAACTGGAGGATTCACACTTCTGATTTCAAAACTTAATACAAAGCACAATAATGAGTAGAGTGTGATATTGGCATAAAGAAAGACATATAGGCCAACAGAATAGAATATAGAGTCCAGAAATAAATTCTTGTGTTACGGTCAAATGATTTTTGACAAAGGTGCCAAGACCATTTAATGGGAAAAGGACAGTCTTTTCAACAACTGGTTCTGGATAGCCACATGCAAAAGAATGAAATTAGACCTTTTACCTGATAGATAAAAATGAGCTCAAAATGGATCAAAAACTTGAATGTAAGACCTAATGCTATAAAACTCTTAGATAAGAACATAGGTCAAAAACCTTACGACATTGGATTTGGTAATTTCTTGAATTTAACACCAAAGGCACAGGTAACAAAAGAAACAATAAACAAATTAGACTTCATGAAAATTTTTTTTAAATTATGCATCAAAGGATGATATCAACAGAGTAAAAAGGCAACCCAAAGAATGGGAGAAAATATTTGCAAATCATATATCCGATAAAGGGTTAATATCCGGAATAGAGAGAGAACTTTTAAAACTCAACAATAAACAAAAATCCAATTCAAAAATGGGCAAAGGACTTGAATACGCATTTATATAAAGAAGACAGAGAGATGATCAATAAGCACATGAAAAAATGCTCAATATCACTAATCATTAAGGAAATGGAAGTCAAGACTACATTGAGATACCACCTTACATCCATTACAATGGATACAATAAAAAAAAAAAAAAAGTATTGAAGAGGTAATGGAGAAACGAATCCTTGTGCTCCATTTTTGGGAAGGTATAATGATACAGCTGCTATGGGAAGCAACATGGTAATTCCTTAAAAAGTTAAAAATAGAATTAACGTATGATCCACAATTCCACTTCTGGGGATATACCTAAAAGAATTGAAAACAGAGTCTCCAAGCAATATATGTTTATGGCAGCGTTATTTACAATAGCTAAAATGTGGAAGCAACCCATGCACTTAATAAATGCTTCAGCAGATGAATGGATAAGCAAAAGGTGGTATATACATCATGGAATATTACTCAGCATTTAAAAGAAAGGAAATTCTGTGATATGCTACACCATGGATGAACCTTGAATATTATGGAAATTAATAAAACAGTCACAGAAAAATAAACCAGTCGCAGAAAAAATACTGTATGATTCCAGTTTTTTGAGGTACTTAGAATAGTTGAAGTTATAGAAATGGACAGTATAATTGTTTTTGCCAAGATCTGGAGAAAGGGGAGAATGGAGAGTTGTTGCTTAATGAGCATAGAGTTGCAGTTTTATAAGATGAAAAAGGTTACAGAGATAGATAGTGGTGAAGTTGTACAACATCATAAATGCATATAATACCACTGAAGTGCACGTTTAAAAGTGATTAAAATGATAAATGTTATATGGTGTATGTTTTACTACAATCTAAAAATGAATAGACTTCCAGGGAAGATGACAGATTAGGAGGACCCTAAACTTCCCCCATCCCATGGATAAAACTGGATAACACTCACATCAGTGTAAATAACCCAGAAAAATGACCCGAAGACTGGCAGAACAAACTCTCCATAGCTAAATGTAGCGAAGAGGCCACATCAAAGAGGGTAGGAAGGGTGGAGACATGGTCGGGAGCTAAACAGACCACAGAACTGTCCAAAGGAGGGAGGGACACCTTCAGCACGGAGAAGGGAAAGAAACTGACTCTCACACCAGGGAGCCCACATGAGAAAACAAATTCCCATAACATATGGCTTTGAAAACCAGAAGGACTACATATCACAGGTTCTTACAATCAGTGGGGCTTAGCACCTAGAACTTTAAAAATCAGTAGGCTCAGCTCTGGGAGAGCCAGGAGGGCGGAGTTCCTGCCCTTAAAGATACAGCACAACAAACGGCCCCACAGAGATACAACATAGAAGCAGCAATTTGAAAAATGCCTGGGGTATACAAGAGGGAGATTTATTTACTAAACTCAAAACATGTGCTAGAGGGACAGCAATCACTGGAAGACTTCTTCAAGAACAAAAGAGCTGGCAGGAACCATTTCCTTCCCCTGCCCACCCCCCCCACCCCACCCCCCCACCCCCGCCCAGCTAGACACAGGAATACCTATGGGAACCAACACAGTGCCAACACTCGCTCCCTAACTGAAGAGCACACTCCACCCCCACGTTTTCTGCAGACATGCCCTTTCCAGCTAGGTCTTGGCTCCAGATATCCTTCCAGAGCAGACACACACAAACCTTGCCAACATTGCAGGCCCAACCTCTGTGTTCCCCTTCAGACCTGTCCTCTCCAATACGCTCTTAGCTGGAGTTTGTCCAAAATGGTGCCATAAGCCTAGCAGTGTTCAAGCAACCCCAACAGGGAACAGCACTACTCCAAAGTGACTCCTGCCCTGGGGAAAAGGAGAAGATAACCACACACAGCAGTTTGCGGCCCAAGCAGTGGTCTGAGGACAGCCAGCTGGTCTGACTACAGGCCCCACCCACCAATGAAAACTTCTTAGAGGACAACACAGGGAGAGCACCCTGAAGTTTAGTGCTACCACATCTATGGCAAACGCCTGCTCTGAATCAACTCAAACCCAAGGTGGCCCCAGACTGGCAAACTCACAGTATGGGAACCAAACCTTACCCACAATAGTCAAGAAGAGCCACTGCAGATGACTGGACTGAAGGCAAAAGTGGTTCCGCCACAACAGCAGAGAGCACACAACACACACAGGAAACCCCTTGAAACACCAGGTTCTGGTTAACAGAGCATATTGCACTACAGGGCACTACCGGACCTCTTCTTCATAAGGTCACTATTTTCAACCACAGGAAACATAGCTGATTTTCCTAACGCATGGAAACAGACACAGAAAGTTAGACAAAATGAGGAGACAGAACAATATGTGGAATAGATTAAGGAACAGAACAAAATCACAGCAAGAGAGCTAAATGAAACAGAAACAAGTAATATGCCTGATAGAGAATTTAAAATATTTTTCATAAAGACACAGATTTTAGAAAAGATTGGAGGACCTCACTGAGACCCTTAACAGAGAGATCAAAAAAAAAAAAAAAAAGAAATCAGAGTTGAAGAACTCAATAACTGAAATTAAAAATACACTAATGAGGGGTGCCTGGGTGGCTCTGTCAGTTAAGCGTCCAATTTTGGCTCAGGTCATGAAAGCTCAGAGCCTGGAGCCTGCTTCAGATTCTGTGTCTCCCTCTCTCTCTTGTCCCCCTCCCTTTGCTCCCCCCCTCCATGCTCTGTCTCTAAAATAAATAAGCATTAAAAAAATTTTTTTAAATACACTAGTGACAATAAATAGTAGGCTGGAGGAGGCAAGAGAACAGATTAGTGACCTGGAAGAGTAATAGAAAGCAATCAAACTGAACAGGAGAGAGAAAAATATTAATAATAAATGAAAATATACTTAGAAAACTCAGCATCAAGCATAATAACAGTCATATTACAGAGATCCCTGAAGGAGAAGAGAGGAAAAAAAAGGGGCAGAAATCTTATTTGAAGAAGTAATAGCTGAAGACTTCCCAAATCTGGGGAAGGAAACAGAAATTCAGATCCAGGATGCACAGAAGGTCCTCAACGAAATCAAGTCAAGGAGGTCCACACAAACACATGTAGTAATTATAATGGCAAAAAGTAGTGATAAAGAAAATATTAAAAGCAGCGAGAAAAAAGAAAACAATTACGTACAAGGGAAACCCCCGTTAGACTATCAGCTGATTTTTCAACAGAAACTTTGCAGTCCAGAAAGGAGTAAAATATCTGAAGTGCTGAAAGAAAAGAACCTGCAACCAAGAATACTCTCTCCAGAAAGTCTATCATTCAGAGGAGAAGAGGAGATAGTTTCCTAGACAAACCAAAGTTGAAGGAATTCATCACCACTTAAAGCAGCCCTACAAGAAATGTCAGAGGGGATTCCTGGAGTAGAAAGGAAAGACCATAAGCAGGAGTAAGAACAGTACAAAGCACAAAAGCGGTAAAATTAAGTATATCTATAAAAATCAGTCAAGATATTCAAAAAATGAAAGGATGTAAAGTATGACACCAAGTATCCATAATGTAGCAAGGGAGTAGTAAAGAATAGGTCCAAACCTAAGCAACCATCAACTCAATGTAGACTGCTTATGCAGAATATGTTATTTACAAGCCTAATGATCACCACAAATCAAAACCCAGTAATAGATATACAAAAAGTAAAGAACAATTTAAGAAACAAAACAAATTCTTTACTAAGGACTTCAAAGTCCTAGCATGCTCTGGTTCCTTCTAACCTTTCTCATATCACACAAAAACATTTTTGTTTCCTATGTTCCAGCCATACTGGTCTTCTAGATGTTTTTCAAATAAGCCAAATTCCTTTTCATTTGGGAGTATTTGTATAGTCACTCTTCCTTTTCCTAAATCTTAGTACTGGCTCCTTCTCTTGTTTCCAGCCACAGCTCACATTTTACACCCTCACAGAGTTCCTTCCTGAACACACAATTTAAAATACACCCCGTTACTCTTTATCCCCTCACACCATTCGATTTTATTCACATCCAAACTATGTCATTCTTATACTTCCATGTCTGTTTGTTAATTGTTTACTCCCATAAGAACATAAATTCCATAGCAACAAGAATATTATTGTTGTTTCTTTACTAATAAATCCTCAACACATAAAATAGTGCCCAGCAACATAGTAAAAACTCCATACGTTTTTTTTTAATTTTGTTTTTAACGTTTATTTATTATTGAGAGACAGACACAGAGTGTGAGCAGGGGAGGGACAGAGAGAGAGAGGGAGACACAGAATCTGAAGCAGGCTCCACACTCTGAGCTGTCAGCACAGAGCCCGACATGGGGCTCAAACTCACAAACCGTGAGATCATGACCTGAGCCGAAACCGGACGCTCAACCGACTGAGCCACCCAGGCGCCCCTCCATACGTCTTTAATTGAACAAGTGAGGGAAGGAAGGCAGGAAGGCAGGCAGGAAGGAAGGAATATGAGTTTTAAATTTTGCCCTGAACTGTTTTACTGTTTTTACTCATAACACTTCTTGCACCAATTGTATGTTGTTGTTTTTTTCCCTCAAACTAACCAATTATGATACCAACTGGACATTCTACAGTTCAATTCAATCCTTATACAAAACTTTCTCCACTTCAGATTTCAGCCATATATATCAGCTCCTCAGGTTATCCACATTTCTGTCTGACTTGGCTACAAGTGTGAGGATTCTCATAACTCACCCTCCCCATTCTCCACAACATTTTATAATTTGCTAGAACAACTTATAAAACTCAGGAAAATGCTTTACTTATAATTACCAGTTCATTATAAAGGCTACAATTTAGAACAGCCAAGTAGAAGAGATACATAAGACAAAGTACTGGCGGGGGAGGGAGAGGCAGAGCTCCTGGCTCTTTTTAAGCACGCTACTCTCCCAACATCTTGATGTGCATACAACAGCCTAGAAGCCTTCTATCTTATTTTTGGAACATTTTTTCTTTAATTTTTTTTTAATGTTTATTTTTGAGAGACAGAGACACAGACAAAGTGCAAGCAAGGGAGGGCAGAGAGAGAGGGAGACACAGAATCTGAGCTGTCAGCACAGGGCCCGATGAGGGCCTAAAACCCACAAACTGTGGGATCATGACCCGAGCTAAAGTGGGACACTCAACCAACCAAGTCACCCAGGTGCCCCGTATTTTTGTAGAGCTCTATCTCCAGCCGCTCCCCACCCCCCCTACTCTTCCTGGAGTTTCATGGGTGAGTTTCATGGCTGAGAGTTCTGACCCTCTAGTCACTAGTTCTTTCCCCTGATCAGCTCCATCCTCTGGGTATCTAGGGGCTCTAAGTCATTTTATTAGTATAAACTCAGGTGTGATCCAAAGGGGCTTGTTGTGAATAGCAAAAGACACTTCTATCACTCAGGAAATTCCAAGGCTTTTAGGAGCTCTGTGCCAAGAACCAAGACAAAGGCCAAATGGAATAAAACCGTGGATTGTGAGTGACTTGCTCTGTGAGTGTTCCACAAGATGAGCAAACATTTCTAATAACTTTTAACTTGATAAATGAGTGATGTCTTGCAATAGGAATAGTACGTGATGCTGAACATCACATGATCACAACCGAGTCAATGGTTCTTCTCTCTCTCTCCTCCCTCCCACCCCGTTACGGGATTGTGAGTGATCGCCAATGCAATGTCACATTTCCATGAAATCCTCAAAAGGAAGCAAAGCAAGTGTCATTGGATAGGTTCCTTGTTAAAGTTTCATGAAAAGAAAAAGATTCCATTGAGCCAATAGATAGAAACGATTCATTAGTGATAGTGAAAGTCATGCTACACAATAACCCTCCTCTCATCTACCTCATGCTGGCCACAAAGGTTTTCAAAGGTAAGTGAAGGTTAATGTGTTTATTTTTCTTTTATATTTTGTATTTTCTTTATTATATTGTATTACATTACAGTATTGCAATCATTTTTATATGGATATTTTGGGGTTGTGAACAAATCATCTGAGTTTCCATTATTTCTTATGGGGAAATTCGCTTTGATATACAAGTGCTTTGGATTACAAACACTTTGGATTACAATTCTGGAACTAATTACACTTGCAAACCAAGGTTTTACTGTATATTTTTATATTATATCACAGCCCCTAAGAGTAAACTTAAATCCTGGTGTAGAAGAAGGGTCTATCGCTAAGGTAAAGACAAACTAGGGAAGAAGAATCACATGCCTCAAACCGGAAATTAAGGGTTGAGGGTTCTGGATTTCTCAATCCAGAAATTAAGGGTTGAGGAAGTGGGAGGTGAAGGGATGGAGGAGAGGGGTATAGGGTAAGGAAGAGTACAGATACGCTGCAAAAGAGGAAGCCTCCCTCTTTACAGTCTATGAGACAGGCATCAAGATGCATCAGAGATAGCTACTGGATTGTAGTGTTCAGACATGCATTCCCTGCAGATATTCCCAGGAGCTAGAGCGATAAGTACTCTTTTCAGGAACCTGAGAGGTTGTGCTCATTCATTGAGGCTGAAGGGTAGGTATGTCAGTGAGCTAGTTGGGTACAATCTAGGGTGACCAACTCGGCCCAATTTACCTGGAACTGTCCCACTTTTAAAATGGAAATTCTCCTGTCCCAGAAACCTCCTCAGGCCCGAGCAAACAAGGAAATTGAGAGTGTTTACAGGAAACCACCTGATGACATCTGTGTGATTACAGTGAGATAGGCCCAGGGGAAAGTGGCATACACAGAAACAGAATTGATGTGTCTTTAGCCTAGAGATTCTTGTACCTATGCCAACTCTTAACAATATGTGCCATAGGGAAAAAAAATGAATGGAGAAAGGAAAGAAAACGGAAATAATCTCAATGAAAAAGTATATCGTACTGGCACCAATGAGCCTCAATTCCTCTGAGTCGTTTTTCCAGCAATGAAGATAGAATTTTTGCCAATTCACCTGTCCCCTCACACTAAGCCCCTCTTGTGGTCAATTTCTTCATGGCTAAGAGATATCTACAAGACCACCTTCTCATATCACTAGAAAATGCATTTGATCAACTTCAACATATTTTCCAGAGTCAAAGATACAATAAAACAGGAAGTAGGAATAGATGGATATTCCATTTTGATTGCTGATCCTTTGTATGGGAGAGTTTCTCTCTTTTAGTAGCTTAGAAACATCTGTTTGTCTATGGTGTTCTGGGTCTTTTTTTTTTTTGGTTCATTGTGATAGGCACCACATATACATGGTGTCACATCCTTTGGATTGAGAAAATTGAAGAAAATTGTTACTTGTTTTATTTCTTCTCCACTGTTTAGTCTTTCTTTCTTCTAGCTTCTAGTAGTTGATGTGGGAGCTTACGGTTTAGTATTTCAATTTTGTTTGTTTGTTTGTTGTTGTTGTTGTTAACCATCTCTTTGAGTTTTTATTGTAATTACTGACTTATTTCTTTATTTTTTATTCCAACCATGTTTCACACATTTTTATTACCATGTTTTTAAAATTTCTAAAAAAATCTGTCTTGTTTTCAGGTGCTTTTGTTTGTTTTGTCTTTAAATAGATGAGACATCTTTTTGTTATTTCCAAAATATTCTATTTTCTCTTATCTCTCTGAGGAAATTATTCACAGTATTTTAATTGGTGTCTTCCATTATGTCTGTTTTTTTCAATTTCCTTTTTATTTGTTATTTTACTTATTTATTCAGTCTGTTTGTGAGAGATTTTTTTCACATATCTTTCGTTTTTTCTTATAATTATCTGTTTCCTCTGCCAAATTTTCTATTACTGTGAGAAAATTTTCTTGTTTTTATTACAGAACTCTTTGTATATAAAGGAGGTTAGCCTTATAGTTCAGCATGGCAACCATTTTCCTACCAATTAATCATTTGTCTTATTTGAGAACCTATATAAAAATTTAAATTTTGTATGATTAAGTTTAGTGATTGTTTATTTCAGAAGTTTTACTAATATTAAGGCAAGCCTTCTATAATCCAAGATTGTATTTTATAAAATAGTGCACTTGTTTCTAAAACATTTAGTATTTCTTTTACATTTATACCATTAGTCCATCTGGGACTAATTTTGGTATAAAAAGTAAAGGAAAGATTCTACTTCATTTTTTCCCCAAATAACTAGGTACTTGCCCCAACATTAATTGTGAGAAATTCACTGATGTGAAATACTACTGGTATCAGTTAGGGTTACATTTAGCTAAATATCTTAGAGACCTGATCAAAGTGATTGAATCAAGTAGATTTTTTCAGAAATCTACTTTTTAAATCAGAAATTTGAAGGTAAAAATCCTGGACTTGGTTTTGTAATGCCGTTAGATCCCAGGCTCTATTCTGCTCTTTATATCTTTATTCTAGTGGTTGCCTCATGTAATATAAGCCTGCACCATTCATCACATAAAATATTCAGGAAGAAAGAAAGAAAAATAGAGAGAAGAAGGAGAATAAAGAGAAGGTGAAGTATATTATGGATTTTATGAGTATCTTATGGATGATACTTCCTGTAAGAGAGGCTAGCAAATAAATTTTTAAAGCTATACGTATTGCTACACTAAAAAAATATTAGGCTTCCATTAAAAGAGAAAAGGAGAATGGATTTTGGATACACAACAGTGGTGGGTACTAAATTGTTACATGTGGACTTGATAAATCACCTAATGCATTTGATTGCGTATAAAATAATAATGCAGAATATTTTACAAAACCATTAGAGCATATGGAGATTAATTATCTATGTGAACTTGAAAATGAAGAAAATTAAGAAGCAAGGCAATTATTAACTTCAGGAAAAACAAAGAATTGTACTAAAACTCAAACATCATGGTTTACTCTTTATTTCAAATATAAACCTCGAGATGCCTAGGTGGCTTAGTCAGTTAAGGATCCTACTTTGTCTCAGGTCATGATCTCACAGCTTGTGGGTTTGAGTCCCACATTGGAGGCTCTGACAGCTCAGAGCCTGGAGCCTGCTTCAGATTCTGTGTATCCCTCTCTCTCTGACCCTTCCCCACTTGCACTCTGTCTCTTAAAAATGAGTAAACATTTGGGGCGCCTGGGTGGCTCTGTCGGTTAAGCGGCCGACTTCGGCTCAGGTCATGATCTCGCAGTCCGTGGGTTCGAGCCCCGCGTCGGGCTCTGTGCTGACAGCTCAGAGCCTGGAGCCTGTTTCAGATTCTGTGTCTCCCTCTCTCTGACCCTCCCCCATTAATGCTCTGTCTCTCTCTGTCTCAAAAATAAATAAACATTAAAAAAATTTAATAAAAAAATGAGTAAACATTTAAAAAAATTTAAAAAATAAACCTTGCTTTTATAATCAGAACAACATAATGGCAGCTGGGTGGCTCAGTCAGTTAATTGTCCAGCTCGTTTTCAGCTCAGGTCATGATCTCACAGTTTGTGAGTTCAAGCCCCACATCTGGCTCTGTACTGACAGCATGGATCCTGCTTGGGATTCTCTTTCTCCCTCTCACTCTCTGCCCTTCCCCCATTTGTGTTCATTCTCTCTGTCTATGTCTCTGTCTCTGTCTCTTTCTCTATCTTTCCAAAATAAATAAACATTAAAAAAAGAATTTTATAATCTTAACAATGTAAACACAGAAGTCTGACTTCAGCAGGGAAGAAAAACTATTTTAAATATAGCCTTTAAAGTTTCCTTTTTTCCATCCTTGTTCATCCCCTGAGCTCCAGGTTACATGTATCAAGGACCCCCTGAGACTAGTAACAAAAATAAATCACAGACTCTATGAGTTGAAGTGGACTTTATATCAATTAGGATAACTCACCAGCTTAATTTTTCTCTGCATTATCCCCAACAAGTGGTTACTTAGCTTCTGCTTGAACATCTTCACTGACAGGAAGCTCACTATTTCTCCAGACAGTCCATTCAATTCCTACACAGCTCTAATCACTGCCAATCATTCCCTATAATCAGGTCAAGGTCAGCCTACTCTAACTTTGTTGTATTCATTTTTCTACTCCCTAAAGTCATACAGAATTCCTCTTTCACGAGAAAGTAATCAGCTATTTTAATACTGTTGTCAAGATATCCACTCAAAATCCCCCCCATGTTAAATTCTTCTCCAGGTCCTCCAACCATTTTTAAATGATACGATTTCACATTCTAGTGACAATTGGGTATCTTCTTTTGGATGCGCTTCATCTGGTTAATGTCCCTCTTAAAATGATGCACCAGAACAGGACACATGATTGTCAGATTAAGTGGCAAAAAAAACAAAAACAAAAACAAAAACAAAAACAAAAACAAAAAAAAAAAAAGAAAGAAAAGAAAAAGTTTCTGAATTTTACATTATATTAGGAGGCATCATATAAGTTTCCTTTGGGGTCCTTTTGGCAAAAGATAAGACTGTTTGTGCTTAATAAAAACTTATGGAAAATTATGAATTCTATTCCCTAGGCCTTTACCAAACACCTCTGTCCCCATTCGCTATCCACAATACCGAAAAGGTTTTAAAGTCTAGGTGTGAAGTAAGAGAGAATGAGGTCTGGGTGAGCCAACCTCTCTTCCAGGAATCAAAGAAGAATTATAAACTAAGATTTTTTTAAAACCATCCTGAATATCAAATAACCCTAGGATGAGATCTTTTTCCAATACCCTGCCCTACCCACAAGGAGAACATGTCCCAATTTACTGGAGTCAAATGGCCAGACTGTTTCTGATCTGCAGTCTCTGTCAGTATTCTTTTCTTCACATCTACTAATTCCTCTTCCTTATATTCATTTAGAACACACTAATGGAAGTAGCCTGCCACGTGGCTTGCCTTTTTGCCACTTTTTCTCAGGAAATGTGATTAAAGAACTTGGAGTGGGCTGTTTTACACACAAATATTCAGACAGGCTCTTAGCAATAAATGGCTGTCGCTTCTATTATCTGTCTGGCTTTGAGTTCTATTATCTGTTGTGAATTGGTGCAGGGCTCTGTAAAACAGTTTTTAGGCAGCCTCATTACTCCCTTCCACACCTTCTGCTCCATCTGAGAGTGCTGCTGCTATGATTGCTGGGTAATGTTTGCCATTAGACAAGGCACATAAAAGAATCAAGCTATGACTAATTCGCTTGATGGCTGTGTGCCCTGTGTCATGCTCATTAACACTTCTCGACTCCGTTATTAGAGAGAATCACAGAGCAGATCTCAGCAGGCTCACATTTATACTATAGGATGCTTTATTTTTCCATCGGAGCCACATCCTTATCACTGACTTGTTCTGATCACCCTTACCTTCTACCCCAGGCCTATTCTAACCTGCCACACTTAACTGGGTCTTTCACTGAGTAAATAAATGCTTATGGGACTCTGTTGCCAATAGAGGGCTTTAGATTGTCAGGAAATGGGGGTCTATGCCCTCTAATGAATCATATACTCGTCTTTCTGCTGAAAAGTCATCAGAGATGCTCCTTGTGGAAATCCAAAGAGAAAATGATAACAACTTAAAATATTAAAGTATACCCAGCCTTTTTATAAGCATTATTTCCTATGAGGTTTACAACAACGCTTTATGGCAGGCTGCATAAATAGTACTCTATCATTAACTTTAACATTAGATTTTCTAACTCAGAAGAGATACTATATAAAAGAAAAGTAAGCCATCTACAATGCTGGGCAAAATATAAAGAAATAGTATTAGTTGTGTTTGACTTTCCCAAGCTTATTGATCAAAGCAGAGAGAAAGGGAGAGAGAGAGAGAGAATATTTTCCTTAGTACTGACTCACAGTGTTTTGAACCAAGACTATAGGGGCATCATACTTACCTACCTTAATCATTAACTCCAACTGTAAGTTTACATTGTAGCCATCACTAATGTTTATTGATATCTAGGTATCCTCTACCTCTGAGGACATGGAAAGCTGCACTAATCCATCTCCTGAAGTTGGACATAACCATGTGATTTGATTTCACCATGAAAGTTGAGTGGATGTGACAACTACAGTTTGCATGTGGAAGTATTTAACTGCAGATTCTTGAGACTATAGCTTGGCTTTTCCTTTGCCACAAGAATTATGGAAGTATGTATCCATATGGAGGTACCATAAGATCTAAGCAGCCTTAAATACCGAGTTAGCATGTTGGGGACAGTTGCCCTGGAGAAACACCTAGACTTTCAGTAGAATTTGAGCACTAGACAAAATTTTGCTATGCTAAATTACTAAGATTTTGGAGTTGTTACCGTAGCGTATCTTAGTCTATACTGACTGATGTAGTCTTCATTTGCTCTAGATGTATCCTAAAATTAAGCCATTTGTAGAAATGGAAAATAAATGCGACCTAGCCAAATGAAAAAAAAAAGTAACTGAAATTAAAGTCAAAAGTCCAATCCACTCTAAGACATGAACTCTACCAGGTACCATGCATTGGTTGTCAAAGTTTTTCACTGCACAAACATCAGATGAGGACAAGTGAATTCTGAAATCTAATTCATGCTTTATTTACCAAGCTGTGCATCATGGTTCAGAGCTGTGTCCACCCGCAGGTAGCTTTTTCCAAATCACACAAAAGTGCTTTATATGAAAGCTGAAACCCTGAACTCAGATCTCACATGTAGGATGACTTATGAGACATTATGCAACTTATCTAAAGCTTCCTTTTTTTTTATCTTTAAAATATGTACAAAAATCTTTACACTTTGATTGTTAAGAGATTTAAATTGAACAAGTTATGTAAAAATGTATACATAGTGTCCGCATAAACCAACGGCACTCAAGCCTGAATAACCAACTTTGATCATTTAAAGACTCCATCAGAAAAAGTGGAGGTAATCTAAATAAGTGGTTTGAGAAGCTTCACAAATGTGAGTTACATTGCACTTGGTCCAGTGTTATGATAATATGTGTGTCCAAGTGACAAAAACCTGGTTTGAACCAGTTTAGTAAAAAAAAAGAGAGTAGAAGGTAATCGGTTCCCATAAACTAAATAAGATTTGAATAAGAAAAGCAGGAGAAGAGGAGAGATGAAGCTTGACTTTAGAACAACTAGAATCAGGGACTTGAACATGACCATGCCTCTTTCTTTTCCTATGTTTGTTTTTTTCATTTTTGCTCTTTTTCTCTATTGTCACAGTCTTTCCTCTCACTGCAAACTGGATGTTCTGAAAAAGAAAACAGGGCTGCCAAAAGTTCTTGAGATTCCCACAAGAATACAACAACTAACACTTCCTCTCAATTACATTTCCAAAAAAATATAGAAATAATTCTGATTGCTTCATCACATCAAGGACCTACACTTAGACCAATAAACTGTTTCCAGGAAACAAAAGACTCCAACTGTTTTAACTTGAGTAATATGCCATTTTTGGACCAGTAAACACTATGGACAAAGATGGGATCAAGGTCATGGAAAGTCATAGTAGTCCCGTTTAAAATCAATTGGTTGGAATGGGGAAAAAAACAATTCCTAAAATAAACGAAAGGTATAGATTAGACAACACTATAGATGTCTTTTTTAGATAATATTTTAAGGTGAATCAGTTGGGGAAAGTGAGGATAACAAAAACAAATTCAACATTATGATGGGGGAAAGGAGAACCAATTATCTCTACCATGGGTCCAGTGGCAGAATTTAGCAATGTATTTCTATTTGAATAATTATCCAGAAAGACAGATTTCCTGAGGCAGCTGGATGTTTTCCCATCCATTACCTCTCCTATCACAGGGTTACCATTCACTCATCAAGAGACTTGGGTAAAGAAATCATCTAACTACATTTTCCTGGAATTCCCTTTGTTATGTGACTATACATTAGTGTTTGCCAATAAGAAAAATTCACATGACATTTTGGTAGGCAGAAATGATTTGAGAAATCAGCGTGGCCACACCAGTGGCCAGAGGTAAGTTACATAGTTGATTGAGAGTTTTATGAAACTCAAGAGTTGCAGCAATTTCCTGGTGAACTTTTTATAACTACTTTACTTTAGAATTTCAAGATGTTTCTCTGATATTTTGACTGCACCCTTCTTAATCTTCCCTTTCTCAGTTAATCCTTAATTCCTACATTAAAATAGTATTACATATTCTATATAGAATCCAATATTTTACATATTCTATATCCTACATAGAATGCAATACTCTATATATTTTATATTCTATATAAAATATTATTCCTGCATTACTTAGAATAACTGTGTTTTCCTTTCCTAACAAATTGTGGTACAGGTGGAGATCTAGTTAAATAAAAGCAAAGAGATTCTAGCCTGGTTGGTTATAAAGTACCTTCAAAGATCAAGAATCAGGGTGGATTGGGTAAAGAAAAAGATAAAAAAGGGGCACCTAGGTGGTTCAGTTGGTTAAACATCCAACTTTGGCTCTGGTCATGACCTCGTGATTCATAAGTTCCATCCCTACACTGGGCTCTGTGCTGACAGCTCAGAGTCTGGAGCCTGCTTCAGACTCTGTGTCTCTCTCTCTGCCCCTCCCCTGCTGGTGCTCTGTCACTCTCTTTCTCTCTCTCTCAAAAATAAATATTTTTTTAAAAAGAAAAGAAAAAGACAAATAAGAAAGAGAATCCATGCATTTATTGCCCAATAAAATAATATAGCAAATCCCAAGGTCCAACATGAGAGGACATACTTCCCCATAAAATACCCAAGAGTAATTTTTCCTTGTGTTACAAAGAGTAAGTGGGACAATTGGTAATTGTAAGATGAAATAATATTGTATCAACTTCAATTTCTTGATTTTGATCATTGTACTGTGGTCAGGTAAAGAATATTCCTATTCTTTGACACACTGAAGTTGTCATGTTTTGCAACTTACTCTCAAGTGATTCAAAGAAATCAGATGGCATTTAAAAAAATGAAAGAAAAGTAAACTGGAATTCCCAACCTTACCTAGCAGAATTGAAGAGCCCACCTGTTGTGTGTCAATGGAGGCCAATTTGGGAACCCAGCTTCTACCACGACATTATAGTAACAATGCACTGCTTTCTTGCCCTTACCCCTGCCAAAGTGGAATCAGAGAAGACAAGCTCAAATGGAGGGTTTGGATAAGATCTGGTTTGTCATAACATAGTGCCCAAAATGTCCATGTTTTCCTGAGAAAAAAAAAATTCATGCCAACACCAGAAAGATCTCGAATTGAATGAAAGAAGAAAATCAATAGATGCCAACACGGAGATGACAGTGATGTTAGAATTATTTGACAAATGTTGTAAAGCAGCCATCATAAAAAGACTTTAATGAGCCATTATGAACACAGATGAAATACATGAAACAAAGAAAGTACCAGTGAAGAAGGAGAGGTCCCGGCAAGGAATATAAAATACACAAAGAACCAAAATTTTAGCACTTAAAAATACAACAACTGAAATTTAAAAATGGATAGATTCAAAGGTAAAATGGAGGAGACAGATTAATTAGTGAACTTTCTTTTTAAGTTTATTTACTTATTTAGAGAGAGAGTGAGAGAGAGCAGGAGGAGGGGAGGAGAAGAGAGAGGGAGAGAGAGAGAATCCCAAGCAGACTCTGCACTGTCAGCATGGAGCCTGACATGGGACTTGAACTCACAAACTTTGAGTTTGTGATCATGACCTGAGCCAAAACCAAGAGTCAGGTGCTTCATCAACTGAGCCACCCAGGTGCCCCTAATTCGTGAACTTTAAGACCAACGGAAATTACCCAATCCAAAAACAACAGAGGAAAATAGACTGAAAAAAAAAATGAGCAAAGCCTCAATAACCTGTGGGAATAAAAAGAAAAAAATCTAACATTGGTGTCTCTGGGGTTCTAGAAGAAAAGGAAAAAAGGGTGGGACTAAAAAATTACTTGAGGAAATAATGTCTGAAAATTTCCCAAGTTTGTCCCCCCCAAAATTAACAAACACAAAAATAACACATAAACCTCCAGATTCAAGAAGCTGAGAAAATCCTAAAGAGAAAAACCCCAAAGAAATTCACACCAAGACATCAGAGTCAAAGTCCTGAAAACTAAAGACAAAAAAATATTGAAAGCAGCGAAAGAGAGTTTAGAGCATACTTTTGTGAAAACCACCATTCAAATTACAATGGATTTCCCAGCAGAAATTATAGAGGCTAGAAGGAAATGGCAGAACATTTTTCAACTGCTTAAATGAAGTGTCAACCTAGAATCCAATGTCCAGTGAAAATATCCTTCAGGGGAAAAGGGAAATCAAGACATTCTCAAAAACAGGAAAACAAGAGAATTTGTCATCAGAAAACCAGCAAAAAGAAGAAAGAATTTCTCTAAACAGAGAATAAATGATAAAAGAAGAAATCTTAGAATATCAGGAAGAAATAAAGTATATGGTAAGCACAAATATAAAGACAAATACAAATTTGTATAAAATACAAACAAGACTTTCTTCCTCTTGAATTTTTAAAAGTATTTTTCACAATTGAAGCAAAAGTTACAATTCTGTTTAATATGGATGTCAATGTATGTAGAGAAAATATTTCAGAAAATTATATTTTAAATGGGGGAAGGTTAAGAAATGCAGAGGGAGATAAAGTTTGTATACTTCACTCAAACTTGTTAAATGATGCCAGTAAATAGTGATAAGTTATGCATATGTGATGTAAAACCTAGAGCAACCACTAAAACAGCTATACAAAGAGATAAGATTGTAAAAAACAAAAGATACAGAAAAATAAAAAAGGAATTATAAAAAAATGTTCAATTAACCCCATGAATGGCAGGAAAAAAAAGAAAACATAAATTAAAAAAAACAGAAAAATAAAGCAAAAAATAAAATGACAAACATAACCCTAAGATATCAATAATTATAAAAAAATGTAATGGTCCAAATGAATTAATTAAAAGGCATTGGCAGAAGAGAAAAGAAGAAGAAAGTGGTAGAAATCACCATGCTGATATTAAAGCTTTATATATATATATACCTATATATAGATATAGATATAGATATATACCTATATATATATATATATATATATTAGTGTAGGTATATATCTATATCTATATCTATATCTATATATAGGTATATATATATAGATATAGATATAGATATAGATATAGGTATAGGTATATATATATACCTACACTAATCAAACACCTCCACTATTGGTGGAAGAATAGAAACATAGATCAACAGAACAGGATAAAGAAGTAAGAAATAGAGTCACAAAAAATATGCCCAACTGTTTTTTGACTAAAGTACAAAAACAATTCAATGGGGAAAAGCCATGTTTTTAAACAAATGGTGCTGGAATAATTAGATATCTATAAACCAAAAAATTTTTAGAATAAAAAATAAACTTCAATATAATCCCCACATCTCACACAAAAATTAACTCAAATCGATCACAGACTGAAATGGAAAATGAAAAACTATAAAATTTTATTTAAAAAATAGGAAAAAGTCTTCGGTATCCTGGGGCAAGCAAGAATTCTTATAATTGACACTAAAAGCATGATCCATAAGAAGAAACAAATGACAAAATGGAATTCATCAAAATTAAACTTTTGATCCAGAAAGACCCTATTAGGGGATAACAGAACAAGGATACAGACTGGAAGAAAATCTTTGCAAACCACATATACAACAAAGGACCATTATCCTGAATATAAAAAAATTCTCAAAACTCAACAGTAAAAACAAACAACCAAGCACATGGAAGATGTCCATCATCATTTGCCATTAAAGAAATGCATATTAACACCAGGATGAGATATCACTACACACCTATCAAAATGGCTAAAATAAAAAAACAGTGACACCACATGCTTGAGAAGATGCAGAGAAACTGGATCACTCATACGTTACTGCAGGGGGAATGGAAAATGGTACAGCCACTCTGGAAAATAGTTTGGCTATTTCTTTAAAAATGAAACATGCAATTACCATATGAACCAGTAATTGTACTCCTGGGCATTTATCCCAAAGAAATGAAGGCTTGTAATCATTCCAAACCTTATATGTAAATGTTTACGGCAGTGTATTAGTTTGCTAGTGCTGCCCTAACAAAGCACTACAAACTGGGTGGCTTTAACAACAGATGTGTATTGTCTCACAATTTGGGAGGCCAGAAGTCCAAGATCAAAGCTTCAGAGGATCGCTTCCCCCATGGAGGGTTGTGAGAGAGATTTTGTTCCATGCCTCTTGCCTGGCTTTTGGTAGTTGTCTACAGTTCTTGGTGCTCCTTGACTTGCTGATCATCACCCCAATCTCTGGCTCCATTTTCAGGTGGTATTGACCTTGTGTGCATCCCTGCGTCCAAATTTATCCTTTCACAAGAACACCTGTTCATCTCAATGACTTCAATTTAAACTTGATTAACCCTGTGAAGACCCTATCTCCAAATACAGTCATATTCTGAGGTACTGGGGGCTAGGACTTCAACATAGGAATTCTGGGGAGACACAATTCAGTTCACAATAAGCACCTTTATTTGTAACAGCCCATTCCTGGAAGCAACTTAGATGTCTTTTGGTAGGTAAATATTTAAACAGGCTTTCTTGATCTATACCATGGAATATTACTCAGTAATGAAAAGAAAAAATGTTGATACATGCAACAATCTGGATGACTTGCCAGGTCATTATGCTAAGTGAAAAAAGGAAATCTCCAAAGGCTTCTTAACATACTGTGTGGCTCCATTTATATAACATTCTTCAAATGACAAAATTGTGGAAATAGATAACTGATACGTGGCTGCCAGGAATTAAAGAGGGGTTGGGGCAGGAGAGAAGTGTGTGCAGCTAAAGAAGGAAAAAGATGGATCCCTGTGGTGATGAGATGTTCTGCATCATGACATGAAAATCAATATCCCAGTTGTGATACTGTACTGGGCAAAAGTACACAAGAACTCTCTGTGTTTTTTTCTTACAACTGCATGCCAATTTAATATGATCTCAAGATGAACTTTTAACCTAAAGAAATAAAATGTTTTTTTTTTAAGTTTGTGCTGGTTTTCCTGCATTATTGTAATCAAATGTGATAAAAACAGAAGACTTAGAAAATAAAGAATAATATGTGGAGAAACATTTTAAAATCGTTCGTAATCCAACATAAGGTTGTTGTTTCTATTTTTGTTGTTGTTGTTGTTTTTAAAAAAAATTTAATGCTTTTTTTATTTTTGAGAGAGAGAGAGAGAGAGAGACAGACAGACAGACAGAGACAGAGCACGAGCAGGGAAGGGGCAGAGAGAGAGGGAGACACAGAATCTAAAGCAGGCTCCAGGCTCCAGGCTCTGAGCTGTCAGCACAGAGCCCGATGCAGGGCTCAAACTCATGAACTGTGAGATCATGACCTGAGCCAAAGTCAGACCCTTAACTAACCGAGCCACCCAGGTGCCCCAAGGTTGTTGTCTCTAAAAAGTAATGAGTTACAATATGTATGTAAACTACATGACATCTGGGATCAGCCTGCCGCTTAAAGTGTAGGTAAGATTGAGTTAAATGCATCCTTACTCACATGTCCCTTTCAGTGTCCTGTGAAAATCAAAACAGTTTCCCCAGATTCCTGTGCTTGCCTGGAGGTAGGAGTAGAAAGTGTTTCAACCTCATAGATACGTGTGTTTCTAAAGTCCTTCTTTGGCAGAATCAGTTCCATGTGTGAATCATTTGCCAGATAGGCTCATGACATTTTCAAAGCTGCAGCCCAGCCCCTTCCATGAAGCTCCACTCTCTTGAGATAGGTGGGTCCTTAGTGGGTTTTACCAACCATCAAAGAAAGGTGGCCAAGGAGAGGAGTACATTACACCAACGAAACACATTCAAATTAAACACCAGATTCCTTTGCACTAGTAAGCCTTGGCTTCACCCACAGATGGGTATTATAACTGCCCCCTTTTCTCCTGAGGCCTTCAGCCTTATGCCACCTTTGAATGTCCTGTCTTTTTCCTCTTACCCCCTCACTTTTCTCCCCCAATTCCCAAGTCCCTGTTCATCATTTATTCAAAGGAGTTTAGCCTTCTCTCTTGTTATCTTGGTTCTTGGTAGCTCAGAACCTCTGAGTATCACTTTCTCACTAAGCAGCTTGTCAAGGATTTTTCTAGCCCGAGATATTTTCTTCCTTAAGAAAACTCCTTGTGCCGTTTGTTAAGAAAACCCATTTATTTCCCTTACCATGCACTTGCTCAGGGGATATGGGCTAGCCCTGTGTCAAGGGACATAGCTAGAGACAGAGGTGGTCAGTTATCCTGATCTTCGGTTTCTCTGAATCATTTCTAACATTGGCCTCTTCAAAGTTGGTTCTCTTTGGGGGAACGAAGGCATCACAACAGTAATTCCATAAAATATAATAATGCTAATAAGGATATCTGTGGCATTCTTCCTTCTTTCTTGTTAACCAAACCCCAATATTGCCTGAGCAGCAATATGCCGAATTCATTGGATTAATCACGATAGGTACTACGGGCTAAATTGTAGTCCCCCAGAACTCAGACCATATTGAAGTCCTAGTCCCCATTACTTCAGAATGCGACTACATTTGGAGAGAGAAACTTTAAAGAGGTAATCAAGTTAAAATGAAGTCATTAGGATGGCCCCTAATTCATTCTGACTGATACCCTTATAAGAAGAGGAGATTAACACCTAGTGTGTCACATAGAGGAATGACCATGTGGAGACACAGGTAGAAGACAGTCATCTACAAGCCAAGAAGAAAGGCTGCAGACAAAAACAACCCTTCTAACACTGATATTGGATGTTTAGCTTCCAGAAACATGAGAAAATAAATTTCTGTCGTGTAAGCTCCCCAGTCTGTGGTACTTCGCTATGGTAGCTCTAGGAAACTAATACAATGGGTCAAAGTCAGTCATGGAAATTTGTTTTTATTTTGCATATGGCCCAGCTATAGAAAATTAGATATAACAAGAAGTCTTTTAGGACTTTCAAAGAAGCCTCCTATGTTGCACTTTAGATGTTATTCTAGGAAGACATGATGCTCGGAATGGTAACAGCCATCTTGAAAGCATGGAAGAAAGAAAAAGGAAATTCCACAGACATTGATCTTAACCTTTGACATTGATGAGTTGCTGACCCAACGCCAGAACTGCTAATCTCTGGACGCCTTGCTTTGAAACTTTTATTAATAAATATGAATCCTTTGAATGAGTTTTGACAGGGTCACTCTTTTTTTCAGCCAAAAACATCAAAACTGTCACATTTCCAAGAGTTACATTCATTGTTTTCACATGAAGTCAGTTCAATCCTTTGTCTGAAGTCTGGAAGACTCAGTCTCAGAGGTAATATTAGTAAAGCAGGTAAAATTAGTAAATCAGAAGAATGACTTTCATCACTTTAGAAAAGTAGAGGGGAATGAACTAGAGGTACAATAGGAAAATGCCATTGTATTTAAATTGTATCTAAAGTCATGTGGTAGAAAGTATCCCCTTCCTAGCCTTGCCATATTAATTCTTTATTCAAGAGACCTTTACTGAGTGCTGTCTACTTACACTGCGCTTGGTGCCATTTCCACTGAAAGGGATATTAGGCTTATTTATACTTTTTCCTGACTCTGGTTCAAGATTGTTTATTGTGTATATGGAGACTAAATATTTTAGCCAGACCCATTTGGCTGACGAATCGGACCAAAGGGGTGAGGTCAAAGCTGGCCTGTTGCCTTTGGCTCTAAAAGCAGCCGGGCACTGTCCTTTTCACTTTCTGCCCCACGCCATGATAGACTCCACCTTTCAGAGGAAAAGCATCAGTCCCGTCAGAAAATACCCGAAGAAACAATGTCACATGGCACCGTGAGTCGGGAACCGCCTTGGGGAAACTGTGCGAAGTGAGTGTCTGCTCCAGGCAGCGGCCCACAGGCACAGGCTGCTTTCCAGAGGGCAGTACAGCTCGTGAAAGCATGCTGGCGCCACTAAGACATGGTCAACTGCCACTCTCCCAGGAGCCTTTGCTGCTCCAGAGGTGGGGCGGCAGCTGACACAATTGGTGGCGAGTTCAATCATCCTTCTGAACCAAGCAATTCATGGCTGGCGTCGGGAGGGGAAAGTAAAATAAGCCTTGGGTTTTTGTTTTTGTGCGTACGTGTGTGATGACAGCCAAGGAATCCTTATTTTCTTTCCAGGTGCCCAATAACTGAAAAGCCACTACTGAGGGTGCCAATGCTACCATCTCGGTATTGTTGTTGCCCCACTGAGGGGTGGGTAGGGGCTGGCAGTCAGACAGACGGTGCTTTAATTGGTCTCCTCCTGGAAGGGAAAGAGCCAAACGTTTGCGGGATGGTTCTTGGAGCCAGTTTCAGAGTAATAAAAGTGCATCTTTGATACACAGAGAGTTTATGTTCTTCATAAAAATGCTAATTGCAATCTTCGCAGAGAGCAGTGGCAAGAATGCTTTTCCCCTTAGGCTTTTCAATAGGGATACGGTTGTGCTATGTGGGTGACCTTGTATTCACTAACTAGGGACAAGGCTTCAGTCCTCTCCGCAGCCTTTCGAAACCTACTGTAAGGATTCCATCACTGCGCGTCTGAGACCATTCAAACTCTTTTCATGGAAAACTGGAAAGCGATCTATTTGTTTCTTTAAAAAAAAAAAATCTCTTAATACAAATACACAGAGGGAGCTTAGAATATTTTTCCCTCAGTGAGTATGTTTTTCCAAGGTCAATTTGGAGGTTCTTCCTATTTGGCTGAGAAAAACTGGGGCCCCGGTAAAGGCATCCACAGCTCTCTCTCTCTGTGGCTTGGAAACCTTCCCCACCTACAGATGCTACAAGAAGTTGCTGATGTTTTTCCAGGGCCCCACTGTTTGCTTCTCTCGCTACAGAGAAGGAAGACAGGGTGATGAGTGAGGTTTTATTTGTCCTGCAGGATGACTCATTCAGCAAGAGTTTCTGACCCAGAATTCTCATCTTTCTTTGCTCTCTCCGTCCCCAACCCCCAAGCTTCTTTTATATTTTGGTCCTTGGGCAGGTTTCCATTGACCTTCTCTTGCCATCCTCTCCCTCAAATCTCAAAAAAATAATAAGTTTTTTTTTTTAAGTCCAACTTCCCACAATTGCATTCAATTTACTCTGGGAACTCGTTTAAAGGGCAGGGGTTTTGAAATATGATCAACAAAATAATCAGTTCTGGGTTACATTAAATAGCATCCTTCCAGACTGACCTAAGACTTGAGAGGGAAAACAGCTCCCTCCAATCCCTCCCACCATGAGCTGGACTCTATGTCTCAAAAACTTTGTATTGAATGGTTCCCAAAATGATGTCTGCCTTTCCAACAGGGAGAGTGCAAAGTCTTTCTCAGAACCCAGTCTCATCTTTGGCCCAGCTGCAGGCAGGTGTTACTAAATAGCCTGACGCTCCTCTCGTACTCACAATGTCTCCACAGCAGACGTTCTGTGCTCTCAGGAAGGCTGGTCTTTCTTTGCAAAGGGGTGGGGTGAGAGGGACACTCAATGTAAGGGAATCAAAACATAGTAGACTAACTGGACCGAAACATTACAGCATCTAACCAATTTTCACTGCAGCCACACAAATCCAGGGGCCCAAATATTGAAATTTGCCTTCATAAGATCCAATTTCTAACATCTCTTCTAATTCGTTACAACATGCACAAGACGCTATTCTTTCAACTTTGTCCTTCCCCATCTGTAAACTGGAGAGAGAAAGAAGGAACACAGAGCAGTGGATTCTTGTGAAGGTGCCACTGTCCAGCTGTATAATACCCTTTTACCCAGGTCACATACTAAATAGTCATATGGAACCTATCTGTTCTGTGAATGTGGCACAGTCCAGACCGAGGAGCCAGGGTTACTAGGAGCTTCGGCGGACCGCAGCTGACAGGAGGTAGTCTCTACCCCAGGCAAGAGGGCCCAAGGCCGGGAGAGATCAGCCAAATCAAAGGCAGTGTGTTAGGGAAAGCAGGGCTTTTAACTCAAGGAAGATGTGCTACAAACACCACATTTAGATCACGGCTAGTGTCACAGAACCACGTGTTCACAGCCAGATTGATCAGTATCAAATGCTCCGATGTTCTAAAGATATGAGTGAACAGGTACCTAAGGGTGGAACGAGGGGATGGAAAACAAGCTGGTGAACATGTTACACCTCGGCGAGGACTGAAAAGATCTGGCTAGAGATTTTGAATTCTGCACTGATGAAGGTATCTTCTATTAGCCAAGTAAAGAACAGCTGGGTGTGGTAAGGTGAAAAGACGGTAAATACAGGGAGAAGGAACCATGATAGCAAGAAGGTAGTCAGCATGGTGTGAGGGAGAAGCACAAGACTATACAAATGAGGAACGAATAAATGACATGAAAGAAGTAGGTGACAGCAAAGGGCATTGATGACATTTGAGGGAAAGTGACACAATTAGATAAATATGGCAACAGTATGTTGCAGGATTTGGGGAGAGTAGGAAGACAGAGAAACCTGTGACTTACCCTGTTTTCCTCCTAAGCATTCTGTTTTATAATTAATTTTTTTTCATCTCTGTCATTATTTTTTTTATTATATGAAATTTATTGTCAAATTAGTTTCCGTACAATACCCAGTGCTCATCCCAAAAGATGCCCTCCTCAATGCCCATCACCCATCCTCCCCTCCCTCCCACCCCCCATCAACCCTCAGCTTGTTCTCAGCTTTTAAGAGTCTCTTATGCTTTGGCTCTCTCTCCCACTCTAACCTCTTTTTTTTTCTTTTTTTTTCCTTCCCCTCCCCCATGGGTTTCTGTTAAGTTTCTCAGGATATAATTTAAAATTTTTAATGTTCTTTTTAATGCATCTTTCCCTAAGAAAGCAGGTACAGATCTTTTTTGTCTTGTACACTCCAGTGTCCCCAGCACCTGCTAGTCACCTAGCATGTAGGAAGTATCTAAACAATTTGTGTGTTCAATCAATGAGTATACGGATAAATGAATATAAAGCTTAAAGAAACCTCGGGTAATGACAGGCAGGATAGAAGCAGGAACAAATCCATGCGAGTCTCATGAGGTGTTAAAACCAACAGCACGTGGTAACAGACTAGATTCGGGGCCGCTGGAGGGAGTAGTCAGAGGTGAGAGATTTAGGAACGAAGTGTCTGAGTGAAGGATGCTGCTTTGGGTGGGAATAGAAAGTGACATTCCCAGGAGCCAGAGTGGGGCCAGGTCCAGATGGAAATGCAGTTGGCTTTGGTCTTGCTGAGTTAGGATAGTGATGGCTATCTTGCTGATATGTCCAGAAGAGCTGAAAATACAGACTGGGGGCTCAGAAAAGAGGTCAAAGCTGAAGAGAGAGCTTTGATTTTACCTGTGGAAAGGCACAGGTAAAAGCTGTGGGCAAGGATGAACTTGTCCAAGAAAGCGGGCAGAGACAAGAAAGCAAACAAAGACAGAGCCTTAGGGAGGGTGGCAGGATGAGCCATTGTCTGAAGTTTATGAACCACGTCTTGATCTCCTGATTCAGTTATCTGATCTCTTATTCATCGGCCAACCCAGAAAACACCACATATCTTTGTCCGGCCCAAGGAGAGAAGGCCTTTAAATGCACGCTGCATTCCAACCATTAACTACAATCACCAGCTTTTGCATCAACCATTAACAGCTAGAAGCCGCTCTGAGATTGCCACTCGAGGCTGTACGTTGCGAACTTATTTTTCCCTCTGATGCTGTTTAGCTTCTGATGATGTTATTAAAATGAAAGAATTTTTTTAATGAGCTGGAAGGGAATCCACTTAACCAAATTGTTTGTAAAAGGAATAAAACACACCAAGACTCTCTGCTTTGCACCATCCACCAATATAGGATCCTGCAAGAACCTTCTTATGTAAATATTTACAAGGAGGGTAAAAAAGGAAAGTGGTTTGGGGAGCCACCAGATGGAATAATACAAGAACAAACTTGTATGCAGTCAAAATGGGCTGTAGCAATAACTGGGCACCCTCTCAGGAATCTACTATTACCTGGGGGCTGAGGAAGAAAGAATACAGAATAAAAGAAATAGCAGCTCCCGCAGAGCGTCTCCGGAGCCCCATTTTAGCTACTCTCTGAAAACTGGGTTTTCGTTTTTATTAAAATCTTCAAAACCTAATTATAATAAGGTCTCTAATACTAATGTTTATGGATTGAGTCATTATCCATCAGTCTTCTATAACCAACCTCTAGTGTCTCCCCAAGTCTCTCGGAAGATGCCATTTTGATGCCTTGGGGGCTGGTGAACAGGAGTTCATCATCTTCCTCTTGGGTTGCCTTCCCCAAGTCTGGTCTCCTTACATTTCATTTCTGAGGTTGCTGTCTGTTCATGCCGCTACCCATGAGCCTGTGATGCCTTCCCAGTTTCTCTGTCTGCCTCATATGGCCTATTTACAAAGAAAGGATCATTAAGATAAATAAATTGTATAACGTCTCTGTGACTGCTTTCCTGCCCTCCCCCACCTCTACCTGGGCTCCCCAACCCAGAGAACATTTGAAGCAAACTTGACTCGCGATGCATTTTGCAAATAAACCACAAAATAACATGATTGTAAAAATGTTAGCTGCAAAAGTAATAAATAAGGAAATAAATAAGTGTGTAACCACAGAGGCTTGTCTGGCTCCTCGGCCCTCTGACCACAGAGGCCCTCTGCTGTCTGTCCTCACTAAGGGGGAGGCCAGGAAAGTGGGAGAGCACTTCATCCTTGCCCACAGGCCTCATAGGTGGAAGTTACATGGAGAGAGGACTTTTTCTTTCTTTGCAAGGTAGATAGTTCTATGGCAAAGCTACCCAACAACTGAAAACATTATCAGAGAATGGAAGACGTGGGCTTCTTGCCTCCGTCGTTTCAGATTCACTTACCATTTTTGAGCATGTAATAGGGGTCAGGCTCTGGGCCTGGATAGGTTCATGGTACATCTCTTTAGTAACCCTAGGAAGTGGATAGGATTAGTCCCAATATGCAGAAGCGGAAAGTGAAGCCCATCACTTTCCAATGTAGAGGTCAGCCTAGAACATTTCGCAGATGCTATGAAATCTCCATAATGATTGGAATGAATGAAGGAGTAGAGGAGAAACGTGTGTGATTTTTTCTGTCCTATTTTCGGTCCTGACTTTTTAGACCCCCTCATTTACAAAGATTTTGGGATTAACACACTAAAGTCTAAACAGGAGGCTTGCCAAGTTTTTTTTTACTTACTTTTACTTTGAAATCCTGATTGCCCAAAACCCCTCTTCACCTGTGGGGTGGACACCTGCGTGGCTGAAGGATTCTGCCAAGGACATGACCAGTTCGGCCCAACCAAAGATAAAATGGAGGTTGAAAGCTGGGCCTGAAACCAGATAATAGAGGGAAAATCTTCAGTTTGGGCCCAGAATCCAGTGTTCAGCAATATTTTATGCCCCAGGACAGTGTTTAACTATTGGGGAAGGAAAAGAGAGCCATTGTTATTTAATATTTACAATATACCAGGCACTTTGGTCAGAGCCCCTGAGTCACACAACCTGAAAGGAAGCCCTATTCACATCATGGTCCTATGGATGGTGCCCCTCCCCCAGTGTTGTGTAGTACACATGACCTGTCAAGCATTTCAAGATACCCTTTCTTCAAGGAGACACCCAAACAAACAAAAGACAAACAAAAACAAACAAAATCCAAGAAAAACACAACCTCAAATAAGCAACAATCAAACGATGGAGACAGATGTGTATGCAAATGATAATCAGGGGTTAGGAGTAGAGATAAGTGCAGTTATAGGCTGAAAATGGAACCACCATTCAGTTGGCCAATCTCACATCAATTAATGTCTTTGATTTTCACAACTCCATGAATAAGGGTTATTTTCCATTTTCTAAATGGAAAAACAGAGGTTCAAAGAAGAAATGTGATTTTTCTGAAGTACCCATCTCTTAAGTAGGAAGCTAAGTCCAGTACCCAAGTCCCTAGGCCATGCCTCAGAGCTCTTCCCTGCTCCTCACCGCCATATTGGAAATGCCTCAGAAGAGGGACCAAAAGCAGCTCAGTATGCCAGTATCTGGAGGGGGCTGCTGAAAGCCACAGTCAGGAAAGAACCAGAAGAAACCTTAGGAACATGGGAGGCACAAAGATTACAAGGATACTGGAAGGAGAGTGTATGACAAAAAATGACCCACAGCATCTTGGACTTATTAAACATCAAATCAAATCATTCCTTCTCTAGGATGTAGCATCCCAGATGGGGAAGGTTTATGATTTTAATACAAATGTTATCGTAACTTAGTTGGGATACAACTCTTTCAAAAATCCATTACGTGTTTGTCTATATTCTGAAACAAAGCACAAAAAATGCAATTTAGCCTTTTTGGGAGGAGTGGACTACAGGCTGTCACATTCTTCACTGAACTCTAATGCACAATGACATTCTAGAGGACTCTAAATTTAAGGGACTCTTGACCTCCACACTCAGTTCAGATTGCAGCGATTTTTTTTTCATGCTTGTGGATTTGTGGGAGGGCTTTGTTTTTTGTTTTTCTGTCTCCTCTCCTCTTACTAAGCCATCAACCTTGTACTTCTCTCCATTTTCAGTAGCCTGCCCGTGCCAGCACCTTCTCCCACTTTTAATTTGCTGTGTTTGGTCTCATATGTATTTGTAGGTAACCAAATTTGTTATTAGTCTGTATAAATTAAAATTAATCAAGCTCTGAGTAAAGGACTATAGCCCATCAGCAAACTAGGTCAACATTGGTGCATTAAGTTTGAGCCCTTCTTGTGGCTGTATCCATGTCCTGTGCTTATTTGCCAGGTTTACTTGTATTTGTTCAGTGAATGGCCTTTAAGACCCGACTTAAGTAAAACTTCCTTCAGAATCCTGTGAATCCCCAGCCGAAATTACTTCTGCCTCTGAACTCTCAAACTAGTACATGTGTCTTGGGGGGATGGGTCGTCACCAATGCCTATCTTGGGTTTGTTGTCAGTGGGGCTTTTCCCTTTAATAAAAGTAAAGTTTAAAGACAGGATTTGTATTTTATTTGTCTTAAGATCTTCTGCCAACCAAGGCTTTGTACATAATTAAGACACAGAGACTGTCCTTAAGGGGATTTTATCCTAGTAGAAGGGGAAAATGGGAGGGGGGGAGAAGGCAGAAAGAGTTGAAAGGGAAGGAAGATAAGGATAAATGTGGAGAAGGGGAGGAAGAGAAAAAAGAAGTAGAAGACCCTCTAATCCCTTAGCTTAGTCCATTTTCCCAAACAAATTAGGAGCCACTTCTGGCATTTCCTGAGTTTCTCGCTAAAATCTGTCCCGTGACCGTCCACAAATGCAGACAACTGCTATCAGAGCCAGGACGGAGGGACCAAACACAAGCACCCAGATGTGCCCCCAAACCATGCCCACCAGAAAGGACACCGAAGGCCAGGAGGCCCCGCTGCTGGGAGGCTTGTGGGAGGAGGGAGCAGCCCCAGCTGGCAGGAGACGCTGTGGGCTCTGCCCTTTCCTGCCTCGCCACAGCCTGGCTCCACAGCACCAAGTGAGCATGTCCTGGAGTGAACTCATCCGAGGCCCTCCTGCTTTCGGACAGGTATTCAAATGAGTGAATGTTTTATTTTAAAAGACTTTGTTTAAAAATACGGTCTCAGAACTTTCTCTGTTCCTCCTGCTCTCATAGTCCCCAAGGTCAGTATAAGAGAAGTAGCCCAGTTTGAAATCAACAAAATCAAAGCAATTTAACATTGGTTGGACTCCCAAATATATACCCTATGAATATTCTGCTTTGGAACTTTCCACAACCTGTCTTCTCCAGATCAGTGGTCGAATGAATTGTCATGTTCTGGTGACATGAATTTTGATGCATAACAGTACCTTCCCATGTGTGTATGGTGTTGCCCCATAAGGCATTAGCCTTCGTAAGTTCTCTTGGCTTTGATTGATAAGGCTGCTGTAGTGGGTGCTACATGTTGTTTTGGCCTTCTTAGCACCTATTTTCTCCTATTCTGGCAATCACTTTTCCTTTAGAGAACCACCCCTCCCTCTCAATCCATGTGGTATATGAGGAACTGACCTTATTCCTCTCAGCTCCCAAGCTTGGTCAATCAGCACATCTAACCTCACTGGCCACACTAACCAAATAAGAGATGGGTACGTGCCCCTGTCAGTCCACTGAGAGTTGATTGTGGATTTTTTGTCAAAATTACTTGGGGGGGGGGTGGGGAAGAAAACCAACTTTTGGTTAAGGTTTTTTAACTGATAGCATATAAATGTGCAGCTGCTGAGAAACACTAACAAACAGATGCCTGATAAAGAAGCCAACACAGAGAAAAGCAGAGCTGATAAAAGCAGAGAAGCATTATTCTGATTTTCTTACTTGATACCTGTTGCAATTTTTCAGTTATGTACCCAATATGTGATTTATTGCTTAGTCTACTTTGTGTTGGGTTTCTGTTAGTTGCAACCAAAAGAGCCCTGGTTAATAGAGGTGCAGAGACAAATGTAATATAAAATTCCTATCTTCATAATGCTTTCTACTTTGCAAAGTACCATCAAATGCATTATCTCATTTAAATATCATAAAAGATTCAAAAGTTGGCCATAATTGGGCAAAAGGCATGAACAGACAATTTTCCAAAGAAGATATCCAGTTGACTAACAGACACATGAAAAGATGCTCGACATCAATCGTTATCAGGGAAATACAAATCGAAACCACAATGAGACACAACCTCACACCTGTCAGAATGGCTAACATTAATAACTCAGGCAACAACAGATGTTGGCGAGGATGTGGAGAAAGAGGAACCCTTTTGCACTGCTGGTGGGAATGCAAACTGGTATGGACACTCTGGAAAACAGTATGGAGGTTCCTCAAAAAAATCAGAAATAGAACTACCCTAGGACCCAGCAATTGCACTACTAGGTATTTATCCAAAGGATTCAAAATGCTGATTTGAAGGGGCGCCTGCACCCTAATGCTAATAGCAGTGCTATCAACAATAGCCAAAATTTGGAAAGAGCCCAAATATCCGTTGACTGCTGAATGGATAAAGAAGATGTGGTATATATATACACAATGGAATTTTTTACTCAGTGACCGAAAAGAATGAAATCTTGCCATTTGAAATAACATGGTTGGAACTAGAATGTATTATGCTAAGTGAAATAAGTCAGCCAGAGAAAGACAAATATCACATGATTTCACTCACATGTGGAATTTAAGAAACACAACAGATGAATATAGGGGAAGGGAAGGAAAAATAATATAAAAACAGAGAAGGAGGCAAACCATAGAGACTCTTGAATACAGAAAACGAACTGAAGGTTGTTGGAAGGGAGGTGGGGGCGGGTGGAATGGGCTAAATGGGCGATGGGCATTAAGGAGGGCACTTGTTGGGATGAGCACTGGGTGTTACATGGAAGTGATGAATCACTAAATTCTACTCCTGAAGCCATTATTACACTGTATGTTAATTAACTTGGAGGAGAAGAAGAAGAAAAGAAGAAGGAGGAGGAGGAGGAGAAGGAGAAGAAGAAGTTGTTGTTGTTGGCGGCCATTATCATGCTCCCTATTTAAATCATGAGAAAATGGAGGTTAACAAAATTAGCCAAGCCCTGGTTGCTGGTAGGTAACAGAGCCAGACAGGCATCCAATGTTCCTACTCTGAATTCAGTAGCATCCATTCTTGTTCCAGAGCATTTACAATCAAGAACAGAAGACAAGCTGAGCCCATGTATAAAGTTGAACAGTCAAAGCCAGACAGTACATACAATGGTGAAATATACCTAATGAGGCAGCATTGTCTGTAAAATTGATGGTCTTTGGAATAAATGATCTGTGTGTCCAGAGGTGGGAGAGTGCTGAGGATTTGCAGCATTCACAGAAAGCATGGAGAAAGGACAGCACTGTTGTTAAACTTTTCCAGAGGATTTTAAGGCATTGGGATGCCTTTTAAGATCCAGAAAGCCTTTTAAAAATCTTCTAGTCCAGTCCTGTATGAAAGAAAGAGAGGAAAGAAAGAAAGAAAGAAAGAAAGAAAGAAAGAAAGAAAGAAAAAGAGAACAAACTGAACTGGTTAGAGAAATGGAAAAAGGGGCTTGTTGTTATTTTATTATTGGTCATTCATTTATCACCTATGCTGTTCCAGGCTCCATTTGTGTATATTATCATCAGTGCTCACAACACTGCAAGTCAAGTATCATTATCCCCATTTTCCTGATTTGGAAAATAAATCTCAAAGTTTCTTCCCTCGGTGTCTTTGTACAAGCTGTGCTCCTGTCTCAGATAGCCTTGCTTTTCTTATCTGAATGAGGAGCACCTACTTATCTTCTAAGACAGTCTGAAGACTCCTCTCACAGGGACTTTTCTGCCCTTCCCCACTCACTGGCCTCTCCCTGCATTCAAGCCCGGCCAGCAGCAGGGGAGCACCGCACTCACTAGAATTTGAGGTCTTCGTTCACAACTCTTCTCCCTCTACCACACTGCCAGTCCCTTGAGATTAGATGCTCAATCTAATCTGTTGGTCTTTGTACATCCGGTGCCTCCCTTAAAAGCTGGCACCAGAGCAGATGGGAAGAGAGAGAGAAGGGGAGAAGTGGAAACAGAGGACACAGGCTTAGCCTCCAGGGAATGTCCATAGTTGCAAAGCTGTGAAAGAACAGGAGGCGGCCAGGATGAAGGTGTTGGAGAAGAACCAGAGTAATGCTGGGTCTCAGGAAATGTTGGAGGAAAGGTTGTCAAAAGCATCAATGTGGCAGAGAGATATCAGAGAGTGGGACTAGAGAGAAGGTGAGGCAGTGGGGAGCCATGCTGGTTTTGCAATCAGCTCGTAATCCCTTAAAGGAAATTATCAGAGGGTTCGGATTTATCAAAAGACGTGCTTTTCTCTTCGGGCAATCTGGAGGATCTATGAAGTTGAGTAATGGTGTAATTATACTTCTCGGGCTGCTTTGCCTAAGTGACCCGGGTTGAAAGACCTCCAGGGCTTCTGGTTTCCATTTCCAGAGCAGGGACTAGTTGCAACAGATCGGCTCTCCTAGGGGAAAACCCACCACAATGATGGTGAAGCACATTTCACAGCCAAGGAAACTGGGATTCAAAACCAAAGTACAAACTGAACTAATAAGCTTCACAAGCGTTGATAGTTAAACTGACAGGTGAAAGATTCTTAATGTATCACTACACGAAATCTAGGGGCTTTCCCACTAATTTTTGTTGTAGCACGAAAGGAGAAAAACCAGGCACTTCTGTATAATACTATTCATGGTTACCATCAGAAACCCAGTCCTGGGTGGATCAGCCTTGGGTCTCTGTCCAGAGGGAGAAAAGAACAATGAGCCAGAAGACCTGATTTCAGCAGTTCCACTTATCAGATGTGTGATGGCTGGGCAAGACACTTCCCCTCCCTAAACCTCAATGTTCTTATCAGTGAAGTGGGTAATATAACAATACCTTCCCCACAGTGCTGGTGTGGAAATCTAATAGGACACTGGTCTTAAAAATTGTTTGTAAACTCTAAAATGCTATGCCGATACTATACATTTCCAGCACAAATAGAAATGCTCTTTTACCAGTGTTGATAAAAGGTGGAAACAAGCTCAAAGTTTGAATTCCTCAGCCCACAAAACTCAACCCTTTTCCATCTTTTTTCTGAATTTATGTTTCTCCAATCTCAGTATACCCATCTGCTGAGATAGGGACTTTCTTTTTTATTCTTTCACTACCTATTTAATGAATACCTATTACATGTTGGACATTATTCTGGGCACTGGAGATGTAAAGGAAGAACAATGGCAAAAATAATCATAGCGACTACCCAGTGTTCCTTGAGCACTCTCTATGTTGCAGGTTTTAAATCAGGCATTTGACATGTACTAACTCATTGAATCTTTGTAATGTCACTAAGGTAATATTTATTATCTTCATGTCACAGACGAGGACATTAAGACTTGAAGAGGTTCAGTAATTTGCCCCAAGTCACACAACGGGTCAACGGCAAAGCCATGGCCAGAAGAAGGACTGACCTAGGTTACTTGTCCCTAAATCCTGTGCATTTGCCACTGTGCCAGACTGTCATGGTGGGCAGGGTCTCCACATGCCCAGAGCTCACAGGCTAAATGAGGTTGAAGACAGGTCAATAAGGAGTGGCAATACCTGCCTCCACAGGGGAGTACCTGGGAAGAGCAGCCCCTCCCAGAGAACAGAACTCTGTGAATCTGTTGATCAGTGCCCAGAGTCAGGATGGGATGCATGGAGGGCACCTAAGCCCAACCATGTGCTTTGAATACTGAGTATTTTTCTCTGAAATATTTATAGCCTTTTCGATCTCATCATAATACTACCCCTCGTGATTCTGCAGGATTTTGTGACCTGTTTACAAGGTATTTTACACTCATGATCTCATTTGATCCTCCCAAGAGTAATGTGAGATGGGTGGGCCTGGGACAATTCTTCCCAGAACTGAGGAAACTGAGGCCCGAAGAGAGAAGGCTGCTGGTCCTGAGTCATCCACTTAGCAGTGGCTAAGTGGAAACTGAGGAAATGAGGCCCAAAGAGAGGCCATTGGTCCTAAGGCATCCATTTAGCAGCGGCAGACCAGGGACTTCAAACCAGGTCATCAGACTGAGGTCCAGGTTTCACGAATGTCTGGCCTTGAGACAACATCATCTTCCTATCTTGGCCCAGAAGCTTTGACAAACTGAATTACCTCTTTGGTCAAACCTGCAGATGTGTCATAAGAGATCTCAGAGGAGGATTTTGAAGTTCTTCTTTCATATGTGTGTGTATACACACACACACACACACACACACACACACATATATTCATATGTTCATATATGAATATATACACATTTAAAAGTAAGCTACTTTGTATTTATAGAGTATCTTTTGTCACTTAATTCTAAACACTTCTAGGCTCAAAGTTTAGAGACTCTCAGGACTAATTAGCCATTGACGTGGATCCTCTCTGACCTTGTCTAATGTCATGATCTAATGTGATCATTTTGGTCATTTTGAAACACTGCGGGTCACAGTACATATCACTTCAGGAGGCCCGGCACATGCAGGGCATATGGGTATCAGAAATGCACTGTACTTATTTCCTAGGGCAACGAGAGCCCTCCAAGCAGGTTCTCCCATGAGCCTGAGCTTAACATATGAAAATGATTTCCAAGCATCACGAAAAAGTCTTCAGAGACTCTGAACATGTTTTTTCACTTGTTGTGTATAAGCAATATAGTTTTAAATACCAGAATAGGTGTTTTTATTTTCATTTTCCCTCTCTCTCCCATGTTTCCCACTTCACTAAAAGGTACCCGGCCATACAGCCAAAGGAAACATGCAAGGACTTACTTTTATAGTCATTGACACTTGGTCAAGGACAAAAATTATTACAACTGACTCTTGTATGCCTCAATGGTGATGAGGGATAAGAAGGTTCACGTCTATGTAGAAGTTTGAAAACTGTCAATTGGAAGTTAAGGCCCCTTCCCTTCAACCAAACATTCTTGGTTCTGGGTCTATGGGAGAGTTTCTGAGAATAAGCAAACTGAACTGTGGATTCCTGGTTGGGGAAGGCCCGGGTTGAAATATGTTGTGATATTACTTATGAAGCTCAAGCTTTGAATATGTAATCTGAAACGTATGACTATCTTTACAGTGCCAACAGAGCAAAAGCCAATGTAACCCATAAGCCCCTGGGCATATGATGATCATCACCAGGATGAGAGGCTGTGGAAAGGACAGGCCAACCAGACTGCGGTTTGAATGCATATCCTGAAGACTCTGTCCTCCAAAGATATCCTTTGAAAAACATAGCTCTGATCATGATACTCTACAGTTTAAAAGTCAGCCCTTTCCATCTAGTCGCTGAGTGGCCCATGTTCCTCCCTGGCCCCACTTCTTTGCACATATGTGCCTGGAATGCCTCTCTCCAACTCTTTCTCCCTGCGAAATTTGGCAAGCTCGAATGCCACCTCCTCTGAGAAGTCTTCCCTGACTACCAAAACAGTCAGTTGTTCCTTCCTCTGTGCTCCCTTAGCACTTTGTACACAGCTCTAGGGTAGCATTAAACATGTTGCCTTGTAATTTTTTATAGGTCTTTTTTCTTTGCTACATTAGACTCAAATCAGACCTTATCTAGTCTCAGGGTCTCACACAACGACCGGCACATAGCAGGCACTTACGTGTTTGACAAAAGGAAAGGGGGGGGGAAGGATGAAGAAAGAATAAAGGGAAAGAGACGGAAGGTGAACAGGAGGGAAAGAAAAGACACAGGAAGGAATGGAAGAAGGAATAAATAGTGTTCTATGTCCCCAACTGATAATCCTGCTGTAAAATAGGAATAATCTCGTCTTCCTCTCCACAGACATGGAGAATCCATATTTATTTCACAGTCTCTCAATTAAGTGCCTCATTTGGATCCAATAAGACATTTATTGACTCTTGGTTTTTCTATTGATTCTGAAAAGGCCCCTAGAAAGATTTAATAAGTGTAGAAAAGATAAATAAGTGTACAGGTAATAAACTCTAGATTACATAAGCAAACATTACTTAATTACATTCCTATTAATACACTGACTCTGTAATGAATTTTTGAGGCATTTAATTATCAATTTGACAAGATAATCTAGGGGTAGTTAATGATTATACCAGTAAATTGTTTTTAAAAATCACTGACAATTATTAAGTCTCGTAACAGACATCAAATTAACTTGCTAGAACTGTCTGGTTAAATAGACAGCAGTTAATTATGAGGTACTTTCACATTGCCTCAAATTTTAATATGTAAGCCGTTTTAATTGTGTAATGTCAAAAGTGTTGTGTAAGGGAACAGTTTACCCATGGGGAATACTCATATTCTGTGTAGTGGGACCACAGGACAAGTACGAGCATGATCTGAGATGCGTAGCCTGGTTTGTCCCACTCTTCATCTTGGAACAGAAAAATAGAACGCTCTGGAAGAGACAAATGATTGTCATAGAGTCAGGCCTCTGAGGTCATTCTAACTTGTCTCTCAGAGGGAACTACGGAAAAGTGGTCAGATTATAAAGATTTGGGCTAATGATGACAGTATTTGCCACCTTATGAACCTCAACTGTGGGCCAGACACTGTATCAGTTGCTTCATATAGATAATCTCTTTAATGGTTGAAAGATAGCAAATGCACCAATACGTAGGTTTCCCTTGGAATGCTGAGAGAGGCAGAACAAGAAATCACACACACCAAGCCACTGAAATGACTCATCTCAGCTTAAAACGGCAGCCAAAGGCTGTGGCCACTTGTCAGGAACATGTCAGACAGAGAGCAATGGTCCCAGTGTTGAAGATATAAACATAGTTGAAGACCACTTACTTTTTAGGGGTTTAGAGTATCTCTTTTGCAACCTTCTTGCCAAAAGGCCCCTATCTGCCCTGATGGCTGGGCCACTTTTTATTCAATGAGCAGTGGAGAGGAGACACTTGATAAAGTACCTTTATCATGACCTTCACAGTTCTAGATTTGATATTCTTTCCTGCAACTGCCTTACTCACTCTATATTTTACCATCATTTTACATGTGACTTACCCCTTGCCATCTAAACCCAGGTTTCTTGGGTCCCATCCTCTAGGTTAGTTCTCATGCTGCTGTGTGCAATGATTGCCCGCCCAAACTAAATATTCAAAAGAGTATTTCCTGAGTTGAATTGAGTTAAGTTCAACTGAGTTCAGTTAACTGAGTTTAAGCCAGGCAGGATTGGACTGGATGGGAAGGGGTTGTACTGGATTGCACTGCATTGGACTGGACTACGGAATTAAACGTTGTAAAAAGGGAGGACAGATTCCAGAACCTATGTTTCTTCTGCTTTGGGGCTGAGGCACTTTCAGTGATAACAGAGCAACACGAGAGCTGTGCATGGACTCTGTAGCCAAACTACAGATTCCTAAGTTCACACCTCCGCACCACCACTTACTAGCTCCGTGATGTAGGATAAGTTCCTTAAATTCCTTGTGCCTCCCTGAGTAAAAGCTAGGGTAATAGTCCCTACTGTACAGGACTGCTGTGAAGAGTCTATTCAATTAATTGATGCTTGTGAAGTCCTTGGAATAACGCCTGGCACACAGAACATATATAAGTGTCCTTAAGTTTTTAAAATAAAAATAATTTTAGAAAACAAAATCACTACTTTGAACTATATTCCACTTTATACTTTATGAAGTGTTTTCACATATGGCGGCTCCCATCACGTATCCACAGGAAGGATTACCCCCCATGAATCCCCATCTTGCCTGAAAGCAAGTGCAGATCAAGAAGTCAAGGAGACCTTAAACAGTTATAGACTTGAACTCAGTTCTGTCTTACTGAAGACGTATTTTCACTTTGGAAGGTACTAGCATCTTATGATGCTGCTGACAGTTTTCATACATGGTTCCGACTACAGTGTAAGCTCCTGGTCGCCTGATAGGCAAGAGTCATGCATAGTCATAGTAGCTTCTGTGTTAGCAGAACAGCCTTTTTCCTGCCCAGCACTCAGCAGAGCAAAGGATCCCGGCCTGGATTAAGTTCTATGGAATGAGTTCTGTGATGTGGTATGATAGAAATAGCCCCAGTGAGGAAGTTGGGAAACCTGAATTTGGCCCCTGGCTCAACCACTAACTCTGGTGATATTAATAACTAACATTTATTGAGAGCTTACTCTGTGCCGTGCACTGTATTTATATCATTGAAACCTCACAACAACAAACCGTGGGCATGTTTATTATTGCATTTTGCCGAGGAGAAAAGTGAAGTATGGTGGATGAGTGACTTGTTCAGGTCAAGCTGCTGGTAACTGCTATGATAAGTCTTATTTGGAGATTGAGGGGATGGGACCACTCTGACCTCAAAGGCACATTCCAACCCAGTCCATGTATAATTGAGTGAGCTCTTGCCTAATCCTCTCTCCTCTGGGGGTAATTCTGTGGTTCTGGGCAACTCGATGGTAACCTCAGACATCACAAGGCCTCTCAAGATAAAAACTGGTGAATCATTGCATAATGCAGGATTTTCTAATCATGAAAGACCCTTATAAGTGAAAAAGTGGAAAAAGATAAAAACCCCAAATCTTCCCCAGCTTACCAATTTCATACAGACATTTATTACATTTGTAATCATGGGGTTCATTTCATTTTGCATTTTTGTTTCTTCACTGAATTTATTGTCCTGAACATTTTCCCAATAATCACTGCGAAAATTTTTCATAATTATCATTTTCATGATTACATAAACAACCAGCAACAACTATCAAATTAACTAATGACCCTGTTGCTAAACTTTAAGTCGTTTCAGGTATATTTACTATTATATATAACGTTGCAATAAATATCATTACACCATTCAACACTTTTTTTTTTTAATCAGTCACATTGTTTCTATAGCAAGCATTGTCCAGAAGGCAAAGCTAAGGCAAAATATTGCCCAGAAGGCAAAGCTAAGGCAAAGCTATGTTCATGTCTGTGGCCCGTACTCTGAAAAGGGAGAGTGCAATATTGATGGTGACCACAAGTGACCCTGGACTGTTGAAATCTTAAGGCATTGAAGAGTGAATCTGATTCCAGATTTTGAGTAAATGTGACTGATTTGCTAAGGGGAACCAACATTAATTTAATAGAAGTTTTGATTCCAAGGCAAAGCTGACTGTCAAGGTGGGAAAGGTTCGTGAGAAGTGCCTACAAGAAATAGGAATGAAAAGCGATCTCAAGGGAATTTTGAAAAGATCAAACCCTCAAGAGATTAGCACTCAGGAGACACAAGTCGACCAGTTCCTTTGGACCTCACTTTGATATTTTGGTCTTAATACTCAAGAAACATGGCCACAGTGTCAGCTAATCAGAAGAATTGGCCAAACCTGGGATTCATATGAATGCATATATTTTAACTTAAGACACTCATTTGCCAGTCAACAAAGTTCAGTCTTTCAGCATGCATGTCCCAATTCCGATTTCCTTCTTGACCAAACCACTCCCATGATGTATCCTCCACTATTTCCCATTTTGTGTGTTTTCGTCTTCCTTTTACTGCTTTGTGGTTTTTTTTTAACAACAGAAGACTTTAAAACTAATCATCTACATTTTAAATCTGTGTCATTCTTTTATAGTTGCCTCTTCCATGAACTAATTTTAAAGTATTTTCCAGTAACCCATCCCCTTTGAGCCTTTCCAATGTAACTAATTTAGTTTTCATTGAAATCGGTCTCTTTATTTTCACATCCATACTTCATCTGTTTGCATAATATTTAAATAATATAATTATATTAACAAATACAACCAGCATAAACATGTTGGTGGGGGGAGGGAGGAAATCAACCAATCTTTGCTAAATATACAGCTCAACTAGTGGGAAAATATGGGCACCAGGGCACTGGACAGCAGCTTGGCATCCATGAGTAGTGTGTTAGGGCATCACTAGGAATCCTTACAAAGGGAACTGAAAGCTTCTGACAGTTAAATGGGAGTTACATCTACTGATTCACCAACTGCTCCTCAACCTGGAAGAGAAGGAGAGAATGTGAAATGAACGCCTGCACTCTGAATGCAGAGATCATGTTTATCTGTTGTCTCTATGTCAACAAGGGACTGAAGGGACACTAGTCTAGCTCTGTGTAATTAGAGCTAAGGGTCAGAGATTGTGTCCTTTACTTTCTTGGAAACCTCATTCCAGTATTATAACTCAGTGGTTCTTACACCTTTTGAGGTGGTCCTAGACCCTTCTGATTAAATATAAGAAGGTTTTTCTTCATGAAAATATACAGATGCATTAGCAACCACATGCAATGTCAGAGAGCTCATGATTCTTCTCATGAAGCCTGATCCTACAGGATTCTGTCCATCCTAGATTAGGGATCCTTATTATAAAAGCGAGGAGTATTATGTTAATGTAACAGTTCCGTCACTTCGCTAAAAATTCTGAGCCAAAATACAGAGTATGCTTGAAAGCCTTAAGTATTTGAGCTGGATAAGCCCTTAGAGATCATATGGTTTCCCCATTTTAAAAACTGAAGCTCAGAGACAGAAGCAGTTTGTCTGAGGTCACCTGTCCATGACACAATGCTCAGATGATTTTTTAATGCTCTTTTAGCTAAAGAAAATAACTTATTTTTAATGGCTAGTGACCAAGACCATAAGCATACTTGAGGCCTAAATATCTAGCCAGGCTCCAGCTTCCAGAGTCACCAAAGGTCAAAGAATGAGAGGTGTAGGAATTGGAGCTTGAACCTATAACACTAACAAAAGCTGGGTTCCACTACAAGTTTTACTACAAAGTCACTGATGTTGGGAAATCATTGCTATTCATTTGGTCTAAGTTTTCTTGTTTATGAAATTAGATCATTCAACTAGGAAATTTCAAGGTTCATTTCCAATTTTAAAAACAAAGTCTGGTAGTCCTCCTTTTCTTGGCCTTTTTTCTCTTAGGTCCAACCCAGAGAGATGACCACTAGGGGTCAGACCTGCAAGAAAGAACCAAAATTTTGGATTGTTTTTTTTTTTTCTTTCTTTTTTTCCCTAACTGGGAGGAAACAAGAGGTGGTCTAGCGTGGCAAGTAGTGCCACATTTAAAGTCTTTCAACATGCGAGACTGTACTGCATTCTTAGATATTTCTAAGAAATGGAGGTTTCACAACCCTTTCCTCCAAGAAAGTCTTCCTTATATTTAACCTAGAGCCCTGAAATATAATTTCAATCTATCTCTTATTGTGTTGTCTGAGTGGAAACTAGTAATCAACAACTCTTATTATCCTTTGGGTAAGATATGTATTGTTCTGAGCAAGTGTCAGTTCATGTGTCAGTTTTCTTATCTGTAAAATCAGATCTAGGATTAGAATCACTCTTCCAATAAATGGCACTTAAGTACATGGTACCCTTGAAAGGAAACACAGACATGGACTGGCCCTCAAGGAGCTTTGATGATCTCTAAGATCTATTACATGTCATTTTCTTAAGTAGGACCTCATTTTGCACTTTTCAAAACAAAGGAGTCACAATAATATCCTTTGAAACCTCTTATGGATTTATAGCTGTAGGATTCTAGGACTACTGGCTGGGCCAGTCTGTCAGTCTACTTCCAGAATTATTTCCTTTATACCTTTTCCCGAACCCTTCAAACCCTGACCATATTTTATAACTTTCTCTGTTTTCTCTGACTATTCTTCTCATCCAGACCTCATCATCGCTACTTTTCCAGGCTCGATTGTCTATTCAGTAGCATGAAGAAAGCTCTGGCAGAGAGGAAGCCTGGGGCTCCTTGGCCTCAGTAGCACGAGACCTTCAGTCCTCTTCCCATCCCACACGGAGTTTAGTTTAGTTGTTGTTTTGTTTTTAAAATACTTTTATGTGTTGCCTATATTTTAACATCTCTATACATGTGTAGAAATTCAACCACTATAAAAGTGTGTACTTTCAAGAACAAATTCCCCATTTCTTCCTTTTACTCCAATTGCATATCTTAGGTAAAGGCTATACACACTTTGCTGATGATCTTTCCAGATTTTCTTCTTTTTGTATACACACATAAGCTTTTGTTTTTACCAAGTCAGCATTCTCAAAGAGGTATGTAAAGCCACTCACTAAAGATAGCTGTCTAGTGGAAATGAACAAACTGCCGATACATACGGTAACAAGAATCAAAAATAGTATGTTGAGTGAAAAAAGACTTATACAGACAAGTACATACTATATTATTCCATTTATATGGAAGTTCTAGAACAGGCAAAATGAATCTATGGTGAAAAAAATCAGAATAGAGTTTCCCGCTACGTGGGGAAGACAGGGATTTACTGGAAGGAGACGTAGCAGAACTTTACAGGGTGATGCTAATGTGTTATATATCTTCACAGGGGGTTGGGATTCACAGATGCACGCATTTGTCAAAACTCAGCGAACGTATAGTTAAGACTTCATTTCATTGTATATGAGTATATATGGAAAGAAAAACAGCAAACAAATAGTGAACTCTAGCTAATGATATTCATACTGAAGAATTTAAGGGGAAGTGTATGGATGTCTGCAAATTATTTTGAAATACATAAAAATGTGGATTAATGGATGGATAAAGGAATGGTTAAATGGATAGATAATTGATAAAACAGGTTCAGTCAAATGTTAATGGTAGAATCTAAGTAGTGGGTATATAAGTGTTATAAAATTATGTTATCTTTGATATAGATTTAAAAATTTTTCCCATAAAATGGAGGGGGGGGGAACAAGCTTTGAAGAGCTTTAAACTCAGACAGTAGACTATTATTGATAATGTCATCACATTTTTTTGAGGCCTCAGGAAACAGCATAATGGTAACAGGCCTAATGCTCTCCCCTAGATTCTTACCAATTAGTAGCTACATCATTCATATAGGCTCCAGGAAGATAAAAAAAAAAACCCTCAGGAAAAAATAGTGATAGCTACAGTTTATTGGACATTCCTGTACACCATAAAGTCCAAATACATTATATCCCTAAACCTTTTCACTTTGAAAAGTAAGTATTAGTATCTATTCCTCTTTTAAGAAAAAGCAAGGATAATAAGGCTCGGAGTTAAGCAGCAACGCACTCAAAATCACATGGCCAGTGAATGGCTGGGCCAGGATCAAAACTAGGTCTTACATAACCCCAAAGCCCACATTCTGCTCACTAGAATGCACTGTCTCTCACATGGTGTCCCTCTTGGCCTCTGCCTGATAGGAAGAAACACTGACCTTGCATCAGGGAATTCAGGGGGTGAGCAGAAAGGGACCCCTAAAGTCGTAATGGAGCAGTAGCTGCCTTGGTCACCTGGGTTGCTGTGGCCATGGGCTGAAGTTAGCTCCGGAAACCCTCAGCATGTCTCAGTGTGGCCTTCAACATGAAGTGGCAAACTCCCAGCTTTGAAGATGGAGCTGAGGGTAGTAAACTCTAAGCCACCAGTAAAAATCAAATGTGTTCTGATGTGTTGCATCAAAACCTGGGAACCTCATGGGTTCCACCCAACCCCTCCCTCTCCCTGTAACAGCTGCAAATGTTTCTCTTATTTCTCTGACATCTGGTCCACCCATGTGTAAACAGAATGAAGGCTCAGAGAGAGGAAAGGATCTGAATGCCCCATTTCTCAGCCTCAAAGATATAGTGAAATGGGACAGATCCTGGATTAGGGGACTCTTTAATTTTTAATATAATTTGGGCCACAGTTTCCAAAGGCACTTTAGGGTCCTCTTCTATGAGTCCTTTTTCATGCCTTTGTGGGAAGGTTGTGTTGAGGAGTGGTGAGAGCTTCGGACTAAGAATTAGATGACCCAGATTTCAACTTGGGCTCCTTCACTAACTGCCTGTGAACCTGTGCTGAGGTTTTTCTTTCTGGGTCTCATTTTACCATCTGAGTTATAAAAGGGTAGAGCCCTCTGTAAGTTTTCATCCAGGAGGGTTTTCTTTTCTTTTTTTCTTTTTTTTTCTTTTTCTTGGATTTAAAAAAAAAATTATGTATTTATTTTGAGAAAAGGGGGAAGGGCAGAAAGAGGGAGAGAGAGAGAGAGAGAGAGAGAATCCCAAGTGGGCTCTGCCCTGTCAGCACAGAGCCTGATGTGGGACTTGAACCCACGAACTGTGAGGTCATGACCTGAGCTCATACCAAGAGTCGGATGCTTAACTGATTGGGCCACCCAGGTGCCCCATCCAGCTTTAGTCATTAATTTGGGGGCACAGTTTTAGTGGTTACCATATTACTGTCTCTGGTCAATAAATACACTCCTAACCACTGTGTCTCCCACTGTCTCCGTGGCACTAGAAAGATTATCAGCCCCCAAAACCTTTTATATCAAATAAGTTTCACCTGGTTTTCTCAATAAAAAATATGTTAGGACTAACATCAATGCTAAAGATAACACTGAATCTATCAATTATTGCTTCTGTTTAAAAAAAATTAATTACACAAGGTCTTCTGCCTTGTTCAAAATTAAAAGCAGATTAATTATTTGTTGAGCCTGATTTCAGTGTGAAAGGTATAAATTTGGTATTCAAATATACTTTTAAAAATTTCAATACATTTTTATTTTCTAAAAACTAGATCATGGTAAGGTTCTTGTTTAAAATAAGCATGCTATTAGCCTTGATAAATTAATGCAAACAAAATAATGCATTGTGAATATACAAATATACCTTGAATGCTAAGGTAAAGAATGTAGACTTAATTTAGCAGGCAGTGAGGGTCTGATGAAAGTCTTTAACCTAAGGAATAATACAAGCTGAGATTAGAAATCATTATTGCAAGAACTTGCTCTTTGTAACCCAGCCATTTGACATCAAGAAGGTAGAATTCATATTTTATGCCCACTTTCCTCTCCATAAATCCCCTCTTTTCATCTATTCAAAGATGATCTTTTGGGTTTAATTACTACAGTGAATTTTTTCCTCAAATACTAATCAGCGAGATGAGGCAAAAGACAGAACTTGAAATAGAAGGAATGAGAAATGGAGACGCAAGAGAACCTCATGGTATGGATCCATCTTGTTTTGAGGTTGTGTTTTATTAGGGGCAGCTCAGAGCTTCCCTGAGTGGAAAGCAAGGGAATCTCATGGAATGGAGCCACGTTATTTTGAGCTTGTGTTTAAATACTGGCAACTCAGAGCTTCCCTGAGTGGGGACCCCTTCTCTCAAGGAAACCCCAATCTTACTTTTCATTCTTTTAAAGTTCCTGTTGGCCCCACTTCCAAGATGGTTGAGACTGCTGGGTCCTGCTCCAATCCAGCAGAGGGCGCTGTTGGAGTACAATTGGTGAGGGTGGTGGGAAACTCTGGGAAGACAACCTCCACCTCCAACCACCAGGCTGGTTTGGTGTTACAGCCTTCTGGGCTGACCTGCAAGACAGATCCTTGGTCCTTCCTGCGCTGCTTTATAGGATTCTATTCATAGCCCAGTTAAACTCTGCTGAAGACCCTGTTTTCCAGCTCTACCTCTCTTCCCACTACAAGAAAAAAGTGACTAACTGATCCTCAAGAGATAAGAAATGAGTTCAGAAATGAGTTAAGAAATGTGACACCTATGCAATTGCACTGAAAAGCTGCTGAGAACTGAGAAATCAGGAAAAGGTTAACCAGGTTAGGTGTGTGTCAGAGACAGTCAAACTAGCATAAGCAAGATCACCTATCTACCTCTCCATATCTCATCATCTACAAGGGAATTCAAAAATTGGGGGTGGGGTCGGGAGTGGAAATCCACAAATTTTTAAAAAGCGGGGGCTCATAGCATGGATAGAGCCCAATAATGACACAAAATGAACTTTGAAGTAGGAATGGGGAGCAGAAATCCAGAAAGAGTTTTGAGACCGAGAATGATGTAATCAAAGCTTAGCAACTGGGCTGCCTAGAAAAAGATTTATCCATTGCAACCTGGAGACTGAGCTTCAGCTCTTACCAAAAACATAAGCGCCAAGGAACAGTGCAGATCTGGGCTCCAGCCCTGGCTCTGAGACTTCCTTTCTCTGTGTCTTGGACCAAGTCCCTTGGGTAGGTTTCTTTGCCTCGGTTTCCTCATATATCGAGTGAGGGAGGTGAACCACACAATCTGTCAGATGCATTTCTCATTCTGCATTCTGAGTCTATCCGCTGCTAGCACCTTAGAATTATAATTTAACTTTTCTTTGGGGAATTCACATAAGGAAGGTTAAGGATAACTGTTTGTTCAGTCACTGTTCAATGAATACATACGCCCTTCGTCAGGAAGAATGGCTTGAGTTAGAAAGTTCTAGCCACAACCCTCCCCAGTCATTTCTGCCCTTTAACCACTGGCAGTGGGAATGTGGTGGGAGGGCATCGGTTTTTTCACTGGTTTGTGGGCTCCAAGGTGGATTGTGGAATTTGAACCCAGGCAGACTCTGACTTTTCAGCAAATAGACCATGAGCACTGGAAGGAAACTTACAGTGCAACCACTCTCGTTATCATTTAATAATACCAAGACAGACATCTCAAGGCAACACAGGCATTGGTAGAATAAGTCTGGATTATGGTATCTTCCTAGGCTAGTTGTAACTTCCACTGTATAAACTCCACACTTGCTAATCCCATGACCCCCCCCAGTACTATTTAAATTTTCTTCTTCCAATTATCATTGGGTCCTTGCACTGCCTACAGATAATCACAATCCTGTCAAACCATTTCACACAAAACTGCCACTCAAACATAGGAGCACTAAGTCAATAGTTTGAGTGATGCCATGAAATTTGGACCTTTGGCTTCAATTATAATTAGGAGGGCTTTAGTCGGTTCACTAATCGTAAGTGGGTTTATTTCTCAACTTCACACACTGACTTAGGTCTAACTGAACCCTCGCTTATTCATTTACTTATTTATGTAAACTGACTTGAGAAAAGATATTTAAGGAAGATTACAGTAAAAAGCATAAGTGCTTTTAAAACCGCCCTGAAACCTGAAGGCACTATTGCAACCCCAGAATAACCCAAAACGATTTTAAATAATGTTTTTTTTTACAGTATGACTACACTGAGGGATTTTCTACGTGGGCCTATACATAAGAGCTATTAAATACTTTAACAGACAATACGCCAAGAGCACCCTCATAACAAAGAACGTTCTACATGTCAATCTTTTCATGGAACTTAGTAAATGTCAAACATATACTGTGGAGTTGTACTGCTAAGGCAGAGTTCTGAGGCCCCAAAACAGGTAGTCTTGGATAGTATAGGGCTTCCTGGAAACCTAATACGGGATAGGGGGAAATCTGAAGCATCTTAAAGAACAGGAACCATGGTGCGGTCTCCTCAGATACTGGTGTCTCAGCCGGACTAGGAAGTAGATAGTAGACAAGTCTAGACAGAGGTTGCTGACCAGGCCCTAAAGTTCAGATGTGCCATGCTGGGGCCCAAAGGAAGGTCTTTGGGCTCTGGATATACAGGGAGTCCTTCAGACCTGAGATGCTGAGACTGATCAGGCTTCCTCCCTGAAGAACGAGGCTGCCGGACTTGGCTTTGTGTCTATTGAGTAGTCACTTCATTCCCACTCCTTCCCCCCATCCAAATACACGCACATACAGGCAAGGTGGTTCTTCGTGGTCTTTACCGGAGAACCACAGCATGTTAGAGCTACTTGGGGTCATTTTACCCATTTATTTTACAAAGATGGAAGGGAGCTGCCACTTGCTTAGGGACAAACTGGGATGTGACAGATGCCAGCTGCAGAGTCTGTCCCTCCATCTAATGGATGTGTCTCACCGAAACACAATGTAGACAATGCCATGCCCCTGCTCGGTCACTTCCATCCATCTCCCGTGGCCCTCGGGGGAGACTGCAATGTCCCAGCCTGGCATCAGAGTCCTGCGGCTAATAGTCCTTTTTGCTTTTTCATCCCAGCTCCCAGTTTCTCTTCCTGATTGCTAGCTGGCCTGCTCCTCACATGACTCTTGCTCCTACTCAGACCAGACTCATTTCAACCCCTGTCTTGAGACTGATCCTCCTCCCCATTTCTAGTTTCTGAGAGGCTGTTCTCAGTGAATTGAAGTATTCCCCAAACGAAAGCAAATCATCAAGTGGCCTCGGATACCCTTCACGTGTGCCTCTCCAGAGGGTAAAAAAAAAAAAAAACCACTTACAGCACATTTTTACTTTTAATAATATTTTTGCATAATTACCAAGGCCTCTTCAAGCCTCAGCCCCCTCCTGAGTGGTAGGAATGGCAAATACGCCCATTTTATAGGGGAGATGAAGGAAGTGAGACCCAATGCCAAGAAAGGGCATATGATTCATCCTCCAGAAAGCAGTGAGTCAGAGGGGAAGTAGAAAGAAGCCCCAGGCTTCCTGACGCTGGTGCTCCATTCACCGGGCCAGGCACCTTGCCTGCTGTTATTTCCAAATGCTTGATATTTAAAAAAATAAGGCAAAACTCACCCCATCAGGTTTGCTTTTGAGAAAAATTATCCTGATGCAAAGGACCTTGTTATCCCCAGCCTTTGAGCCGTACCTAGAATGTTAACTACTTTTTTTTTTTTTTTACTTTTTTACTTTTTATTTTATATTTGAGAGAAAAAGAGACAGAGAGACAGAGCATGAGCAGGGGAGGGGCAGAGAAATGGAGACAGAAGCTGAAGTAGGCTCCAGGCTCCGAGCAGTCAGCACAGAGCTCGATGAGGGTCTCGAACTCACGAACTGCGAGATCATGACCTGGGCCGAAGTCAGACGCTTAACCGACTGAGCCACCCAGGCGCCCATAACTACTTATTTTATAACAAAGAAGACCTGAGCTTTCTAGGTTGTGACCCCCCTCCTAAGGCAACTACATAATTATCTGAAGGTAATTTTGAAGAGTCGAACTGTGAAAGAAATTGGGTGAGGCCTAAAATCCAGTGGAGGTTAGAAACAAGGGCTTTGTCTCACAGACCACGTAACCAGTTCTGGAGTTTGCTATCTACTTCCAGCATCCAGTGCTGGCCCTACTACTGTTCAGGGGTTCAGAGGAATGGGAAGAGTTGGGGTATACAACTTCGTGTGGGGTCAGTGCATTTGGGAAATCTTGGGAAGGCTGGTTGAAAAGACAATGGTACTGGGTGTCTCTGAAATTCTTCCCCAGGAAAGAGAAAGAAGAATGCCTGAGAACTTCTAGACTGGAGAAAAAGGAGGGAACTGAGAGCCCCCGGGGCCTGGGCAAGAAACAGCTCTGACAGGCTCTGCAGAGCAGCTCTCCACATTCTCGGAGTCCTACTAATGTGCTCGGTACTAGGATAGAAACCCTCAGTAAGGTGACCCTATAATGTATCATCCAAACCAGAGCACTTAAGGGTGGAGAGGGAGCTACTGAATCATAATACCAGAGCAATGGGCATACACTGTAAAGGCAAAGCAGGATATGTGGTCACCTTAACCTTCAGAGTTGAGGTCAACAATGATGGGTCCCTGTCCATGGAGAAATCTCCCCCCATAAGAAGGACATAATAAGCACACAGATGACATGACCTGAAGCTAGCTGCTTATACTGAGACATTACGGAACAGTCCCAAGAAGAGTTGAAGGAGAAGGGTAACACCTGTAGAGAAGACAATTGGCATTTGAGAATTGGTTTTGGGGGATGCCAAAGATTTGAATGTATAGCAATGAAAGGCCAAAGAGACTTCCAGGTGATTTTGAAAAAAAAAAGAAGCCTGAGCCAAGGCCCAGTGGCAGGGGCCTCTATGGGGCATGGTGAGGGGCTGCATCTGGGGCTGTAGAGGGAGGTGTAGTGAGACCGGGGAGGGATGAGGCAGGAAGGGTGCTGATGCCCATTTGGACTTGGTTCTAGCTCTGTGGACACCAGCAGGAAGCATAGGTGGGGTTGCACAGATCAGCTTCCCCGGCCTTGGACTTCAGTTGAGACTACCCAGATGCCCAGACACATCGCATAAGCTGCTACTGGTCTCACGGGGCCAACCGTCCTCCCCTCGGACAAGAAAGGGAGTCTCATCATTGAGGAACTACAGGACCTCTTCTGGTTTCAGGACCAAGCACTTTCTCTCTCCATCCAGCTGCTGGAGAAGTGGGTTTGGACATTAGGGGGAAGTGTCTGTTTGGCAATCCTGAGGGCTAGACAGCTTGGGGGGGGTGGATTTTAGGGGCTATCCCCTGGTAAATAGTCAAACCTTTGAGATTCGTGGTGGGACCACTTACAGTCCTAATTTCCAGGAGTGCACGCAAGTCCAGAGGAAGTTGGGACCTTGGGGCTTTCAGAAAGAGATAGGTCAAGTAGCCAGGGAGAGTATCTCTGACACTGAGCAGAGCTTTGCAGTTGGGAAGTAAGAGACTTTCCAATGTGGTCCCCACATTTTGTGAGAGAGGTCAGGAAGGTGTTATTACTGTGAACAAGTGACATATAAGGGAATTAAGGAGCAGACAGATGGGTGACTCATCCAAGGTCATACAGCAAGCAAGCCGTGGAGCTCCTCTCCTGGAGCCAGGCCATGTACGCATGCACCAACCCCACAGCCTGCTCTCAGAAGGGAGACAAGGGAGCTGACGAGGAGGGGAAGGAGGCGAAGGTGGCAGAGAAGGCAGAGCCAGAGGGAGGGAGGGAGGGAAGAAGGAAGAAGGGAGAGAATCAGAATAGAGGGAGGGCAAACCCTTCCATCTGGTTGTGGGGTCCCAGATGGGCCTAGAAACCCTCTCCCACTTTTTCCTCCCAGACCCAAGAAAGTGGGCCCAGGCTCTGCGGTAGGGAAGGGCTGCCCAGTTATGTCTCTCCTGGGGCGCGAGAGCCTGGCCCCGTGGGGTTGCTGGGCCTTTCAAAGGCCACATGTACTGGGGGACGAAGCAGCAGGGGCAGCCCAAGAGCTGGGGCCAGGAGGAGGGGCCGGGCCTGCCTTTGGTGCCTAGAAATCAAAGCAGCCAACCTTGGGCTTTTTCTTTCCCTCACACTGAGGCACTTTTATTGGCGAGATGAAGGGAGGCAGAGCGAGCCTACAGTCCTCGCTTAGCTTTTGGAGGTTAATGACCCAGTTAGCAGCTCTTGGCTGCGTTTCCGACATTTTGCAGACATCAAGCCCCGCGTCTCTGCCAAGTACATTCTGTTCCCTGGAGCTCATCCAATGCATCTCAGATTACTATGTAATGCGACAAAGAGGGAGAGGTGGCTGGGAGGGGCGGTGGGGAGCGGGCGGGCCGAGCGGCCGGAGGGGCGGCGAGGGAGGGGCAAGGGGATGCCACTCTAAATATAGCTGCCCTCCTCGAGATGCAGGGCCAAGGTGCTTATTACTGCACTAGAGCGATCCCCCAGGGAGGGGACGGAGGCCCTGGCGTCCAGGCAAGAATTGAAGGAATCCTGCAGCGAGCGCACCCTGGGGTGGGATGGGGGGCTGCCAGAGCCTCTGGGTGGGCGGGGAGAGCGGGGGAGGGGGGACGAGAAAGGGGAGGAGCTAGGGACTCGGCCCCGCCCCAAGGCCCTTCGCGCAGCCCCGGAGCTGCTGCAGCCTGTGCTCTAATTATAGACGTGAATGGAAAGCGGCAGCTTGTGAATGATCGTCTTGCTCGCGCTGCCTTTGGAGGCTGAGGAGCAGGTGCTGCCCTGCTAGATACAAAGTGATTCATTTAAAAGCCCTCTGTCCCGCACGCACTCTCGCCGACAGACACGAATCCTCGAGCTCTCTCCTTCCACCGCACGGAGGTGGAGTCTGCTGTTGGTTTCAGAGCCCTGGATCTGGCGATCCGGACAGAGATGGGGTGGAGTTTCCTAATCTCTTTCACCCCATCTTTAGAAACCTCCCCGTGGGTGAGAAGAACCCCACGCCTTTTCAAGCTGTTGGGAAGTAGTATCTTGTTTTACAGATGGAGAAGTTGAGGCTGGGAGAGAAGCAGGGGTGTGCCCCGCGCACATGGTGAGTCAGTGCCCAGCTGAGACCGAGCCTGGTCTCCTGACAGCCCTTTTGCCTTACCAGGTGGGAACCTGGAGCGGGTTTCACTTCAGTGATATTCATTTTCAGGCACGGATCCTCGGCGTATATGAGCATCCCCTTCCCAAGCCTGGTTCGGCTCCCCGTCCCACCCCGCCCCCGCCCGACCCCACTGCCACACAGAAGCGGGGTAATGCCAGCTGGTTCTCATCGGTAGGCTTAAGTTCCAGGCCTGGAGAGTGGGTAAGGTGCAAACCTTGCCCATTTTCCTGTCCGTTATGTGTGAGTCAATCTGACGTGCCCTCCATCAGCATAATCCTGTCATGAGGCACGCCAGAGGAGGCAAAACCAGGACTTTTCTTCTTCCTCAGCATCTCACATGCACCTAGCACTCAGCCACGTGCTCTCATGAACATCAGCACCCAACCCCGGCCACAGAAGCACAGTAAAAAGTCTTACACTCAGTTTACTGAGGGCTTGGAGGAGGGAAGTGACTGTCTCACAGTCATCTGCTTCTGAGTAGCCAGTTTGAGACCCAAACCCAGGACTCCTACCTCCATTCTGTACTGTGCCGGGTTCTCAGTCTGTGGTCTGCAAGGGGGGGCCGGGATCCACCTCCTCATAGAGAGAGGTTGCCCTGAGGCCTGGTTCTCTCCAACCTGGCTGCTGGCCTTCTCTCCCCATAGGCTCCCTCCATTCTAAACTACAGTATACAACGGGGCATGAACAGTTGCCATCTTTGGGGCCAGAATTCTCCAAGCCCTGCACATCCCTGGACTTCAAATAACGAGGCCAATCCTAGTCACCTGCTGAACCTATCTATATTCTCCTCACCTTTGCTGAACACCCTGGACTGAACTCTTTACCTATTTCTCCCCTGTCCCTTTAAGATATACACCAAGGCATATTGATAAAGGGGCATCAAGTACTGGGGGGGGGGGGAGAGAAGGAATGGATGTGAAGGATATTTTAATTGTTTTTTATTTGCTTCTTTCAAGCAAGGAGTGTATCTTAGTCTTCATAAGTCCCCACCTGACCCAACATCCCCAGGGTGCAGCCCAATGCACTGAGGATAGCAGACATGCAGAAATATTGAAGAATCATAAAACTTTCACATGGCTGAGGAAATGTGTATCTACCTAGACTGGCCACCATCACATCTCTCTGACAGTACAGATGAGTGGTTGGGATCTACACTTTGCAGCTACAAGACGAGGCTCTCTCCCGATCAGTTGTACAATACTGGCAAGTTGCTTAATCAATCTGGGTCTCTGTTTTCTCATCCGTAAAATGGGCATAATTATACCTCACAGAGTTACTGAGTGGTGAGTACTGAGTGGTGTTGGCAGTGCTGAGCCGGGAGAGAAGAGAAATGCTCATATGTGAATGGTTTTCTCTATGGTCACTATGTAGTTCGGAATCCAAATTCAGCTATGGCACTTGGGCATGTTTTTTAACCTCCACATCCTCAGTTTTCTCATGTACAAGGTGAAAATACCAAGCATACCTATCTTATAGTGTTGGGTGAGTTAAATGAACTAACAGGTGTAGAGTGCTGAAATTAGTGCCTGGCACAGAGTAAGTGCTCAGTACAGATGACTATTGTTTTTACTGGAATTAAATGAGAATGGAATGGTATAATGTGTGCAAAGTTCTTACCATAATGCATTGCAGAGGGCCAGCGCTCAGTAAGTAATTGATTTCGTCATCTGTAGAATGGGATTATGATAGTTTCTCCTACACAGGGTTGTTCTGAGGATTACCATAGACAATATATGAACATTCTTTATAAAACTATATAGGGCATGTTTTATTATTCACTGTAATATTGGGGCATTGGTTCAACAAATATCGTTGTGTATTAACTGTGCCTGGTCCTGTTTGAGATACAGAGATAATAATATCCATGCCTTCAAGGTGTGGATAGGTAGGTAAAGCCTGGGCTAGATATACGAATAACTATAGAACACCAGGCAGAGGATGATGGGTGCTCTGCTTGGCTAATAAACCTCATGCCAGGAGGCATCAGAAAAGGAGAGGCAGAAACCCCGAGGTGTGGAGAGAAGCTCAAGAAAAAGTACAGCAAGGATAAAGGAGCATGAACAGAGCCTGGGAGAATGAGTAGGATTTAGACAAGAGGTGAGACCTTCCTGGTAAAAGGATCAGCAAGATCCCGGAAAGGGAGTGTTGGAGAACGGCACCCATGCCAGCACTCCCAGGAGGTAAGCTAGGAGGCCAGGCAGGGGGGTCCCAGGGAGCCCCAGGGGCCCTGTGCTTCTCACTGATGACATAGAGGGCAGATGTGCTGGGGATAGTTTGGGGATGATGGATTCATGGTCAGACTGCAAAATCTTATGTAGTAGAGTAGAGACACAGGGGAGGAGTGTTTCTGCAGGACCAGAACTGCAGAGGCAGAAACCGGGGGTTTTCACAGCTCCTTAACAGCACCTCTCAGATTTCATCATTGCATATTTACCGTTGTGTTCTGTTCTTTACATTGACACATAAGCGCTAAGAGAAATGGGAATGGGAGTCTTTCCTTCCTGACTTGCCCCTAGAGCCTGCCGGGGTGACTGCACATAGTAAGAGCTCAATAAAGACTCACTGAGCAAATGAATGCCTCCTTGAACCTAAAGCCAAATGGACCAACAGAGTGGCCTAGAAGTGGCCAAAGGGGTCTCTAAGGAAGTTTTTCCTACCTTTAACTTCAGCCAACAGACCGCCCCAGGGTGACAAGAGTTTCCAATTTACTACACAGGAGTGCAGAACTTGTTTCATGATCCCTCAGGTATTTTTAGAAAATAAAACCAGAAAGGACTGGGAAGAAAGGTAAAAAAAGAAACCTGGGGTAGAAAGAAAACTCCACATGTAGCCCTCCATCTCTTATTTAGTCACCTTAATTAGCCATCTTCTATTTGTAGTTCTCTCCACCTAAAAAAAGGAAAAAAGAAAAGAAAAAGAAGGAAGAGAGAAGAAAATGAGTTACCCAAGAAAGCTTGAGTGTGGGGAACTGGTCTTGTCTTCTAAAACCCTCCATGATCCGGGTCTCTTCCCAGATCAAGTTGGGGAGCAGAAAAGAAATCCAACTGGTTTCCGTTGTTAAGGATTTGGAGTGAGTAGAGAGTTGATAGAAGCTTTGCCTACCCTCCTATCCTACCCATCTTGAAAATATCAGTGCCATTGCCTTTCTTCATCTCTGTTGAGTAGACCATTTGGTCCTGTGCTTCTTGATCACAGGCACAGAATGTTGGAGATAGAACAAACAGAACCTAGAGGGAATTTAATCCCCCCCTCCCCCGCTTGTGTTATAAATTAGAAAACCAAGGGAAAAGAGACAGGAAATGAGTTGTCCAAGGTCTCCCAGCCCATTTGTAATGGAGTACAGGACCCAAGACTTCTAATTTCAAGTTTAGTGCCCTTTCCAAGCCCCATGACACCTTTAATGGAGTAATGTTCTTATTGGAACATCTAACATTTCTGTCTCCCTGAAAAGAGGGTATCTTTGAGAGAAGCAGACCTGGGTTTGAATCCCCCTTCTACTATATACTAACTCTATAACCTTAGGCAAGAAGCCACATCTTGTACAGTAGTAACATTAGCCATCATTGCAAGCACCTATTTTATGCTAAGCTCAGAAAAGGTAAGAAACTGGTCCAAGACAGTTGTAGACCCAGAGTTTGAACCCAAGTCTGTCATATTCTAAATCCCATAATTTTCCACTTTAGCATACTGTTTCTGTATTTCTCAGCTGTCTCATCTATAAAATTTAAGAATAAATGAGATAAAACGTACCTAGCTCAGCAATTGACATACAGCAGGTGCCCTATAAACAGCAGCTCTTATTATTTTGAACACTACATTCTGAAGACTTGCTATAACACAGGTCTTACAATTTCAGTTATATACTCAAGAACGGTAGCTATTATCAATCATCATCCCCATACACAACAGCCTCTACCTTCCCAGGCTTATCTTTCCCCTGATGTGTCCTTCCAAAGCGTTGTGTTCCAAACATGGGAAATCTAAGCAGAACAGGTAAGGCAGGATAAGAACTAAACTTGCCTGTTGATGCTGGAATGTTGAGCAGACAGCTCAGGTCTGGTGACAGTAGCTACATCCACTCATAGGCTAGGGGAGCATAAGGCAACAAGCTATCCGGGTACAGGAGCCTGACAGATTTGCCAAACTAGGAGCCGGAGTACAAGGATTTAGAGTGGGCAATGCCTGAGGCAGAGAGACCACAGCTTTGGAAAGGCCAAATCACAGGAGTCCAACCTACCCTTTCTGGCAAAAGCCAAGCAAGACTTTAGCTAGGAGGAAATAAAGCTGAGTAGGAAGATCACCAGAAAAAAGAGAATAAAAACCAGGATTAAAGCAAAATCCAGTTGAAAAGAATAGAGATTAAAATCTACCTAGCTCTTCTGAATATGACAGACGAGTCTTTTTTTCTCCTGTGACTTAAAAAGAAATAACCCTGCAATTCTCCTGGCCATAAATTGTAGATACATTTGCTTAGAGTGAAAGCACCAAAACATTCATGGGAATTATATTCACCGAAGTCAACATAGTATTTTCCTCTGTAGACAATAAAGGGGAGGGAAGGCAGGAGGAAGAGGGAAGTGGAAGGTGGGAGCTTCAACTATGTGCGTTACATTTAATTTCTTTGGAGGAAAAAGAAATATGGCAAAATGTTAGCCTCTGTTTTCTGATGGTGAGTACATGACATCTGTTATATCTTTTCTGTATGATTACATATTTAATAATTTAAAATAAAACAAATATATATTTAAAAATTAATTATATAAAAATAAATCCATATTTAAAGCTAATTAATTGTGATTGTAGAAAATCTGGGAATTTTATGAGTAATAACATAGGAAGATAATGAGTTTTTAAAGATATGATGTCAGCTATTTCAAAGTTCTGATGTGATATTTCTCAGGTATAACAGGTCTCGCCCCAATAAGAACTCATGTAAGACCATTGTGGTAGATTTACATACTGACAGTCCATATATGCATGTTAGGAGGAAGATTTCAAGATTCTTCACATCTACCATCTGGCCAACCATTCCATAAATGCTCAACTATGAACTCCTAAACTGGCTGGACAGAAAGTCCCATTTTAAGATAAGAATTAGGATCTTATACTCTCATATGGAAAGAAAATCTAAATGACTTCTGAACAATCAAAGCTAATGTTATAAATTTCACACATAACATTTATGGATGGAAACCCAGCAAGGATAAAGAACAGAGCAACTCCATCAACCCCTGGATCGAACTGACATTTATAGAATAATCTGCCCAAGAGCAGAATACACATTCTTTTCAAGGGCGCATAGAACATTCACCAAGATAGACCATATCCCAGGTCATAAACCTTATGGATGTCTCTCATGGAGCAGAGACCTTCAGACCCTCACTCAGAAAAAGGTCTCATTTTACATAAAACTGTTAGACCATCTGGAGTCTCTGACCATAACATGACAGGAGAGAAAGCAGAATTGCTTCACGATGGGCAACACTCATCAGTAATAGCTGGCTGCCAAACCATTTGGGTGGAGACAAAACAGCTATAAAATATAGACTCAAGGGCCCAAAGCAAGCAGTCTGGAGCCATCTAGTTCAGGTGCAAAGCGTAACAAGCCCAGAAATGCCCAGAAACAAAGCACTGTGCACTGGCATACTTAATGGTTTAGTAGAAAGAGCATGGGAGTCAGCTGATGAGGGTTTGGGCATGGCTCTGACACTAACCCACAAGAGTCTATGGGCCTGTCTCTTTCACTTCTTCTTTCTGGGAACTAGCTTCCTCTTGGGCAAAATGGAGTCACTAGAAGCTAGTGACTAGATCTCCAAGATGATTTCCACATCTACCTCTCTGTGGCTATTTTTGTGTTCATTCTAATTCTCTTGGGTCTTCAAGGAAAGGATGGATAATTCTTGGTAATTTTCATGTTTGAAGTCAGGGGACAGTGTGAGACCTCAGAGGGCATATTTGCTTACATGCACCAGCTTATTCCACCCCTACCTCCCACCCCCCCGCCACCAATTCTGGATCTGCCCAGAAGTATCCCAAAGGGTTCCACAAGGACATATTTACAAACAGCTTCCAAAAAGCAGTAAAATGGCAAAACAAGCCTTGCAAGAGAAATTCTGTATACCAGACAATTTAATTCTGAACAATGGACCACATGAGGATGTATAAATAACTAATTACGCTGGACAACATGAACAGCTTTTTTGGATGATTGCAAAATTGGGGAGGAAGGAAATGTGATGGGTATTTATATATTTGGGCTTCAGTCAAAGATTTCATATTCACTCTTAAGCAATTTGACTTACAAAATTAGCTCAGACAAGAACACGGTCAAACGACTCAAAACTGGCAGAGTCTGCTCTCAAAGGAGGATGGTTTGTGCCCAAGCGTCCAGAGGACTGGCATGGAGAATGGGGTGTGTCCTCTCATCTCTGCAAGATGTTTAGTTAGAGATGCCTTGGTCTCCACAATGACCTAGAGAGGTAGAGACTGGGGCATTTGTAGAAAGTGTTTCAACGGGAAGTCAAGCTCATCTTGTTGTCACACAAGTACATATTCCTGGGTACTCAATTCCACATTTTCCCTGATTCCCTACTGTGTGATTAGTACAATGACAAATCTTGGAGATGCATAGACTGGATCTCTGTAGGAGGCACGAGATACCTTGCTTACCACTGTATATCTGGTACTGACCTCTGCCTCTGGTACCTACATACTAGGTGTACAGAGATACTTTTTGGATCAATGACTTGTTGAATGAAATGAGTAACACACAGTCCTTACCCAAGCAGAATCCTCAGTCTAGTGGAGGACATAAAACCGTGTAATTCTCTCTAATCCAGAGCAGGTGCCAATGCATGTGGTCACTGAGGTGCCAAGGGCTCTGTGAGCACAGAAGAGATAGGGCAGTCCATTCTGATCGTAGAGATTGGCAAAGCTCTTTCATTCCTCCTGCAGGGCCCTCACACACCCATTTTTCCATTGCTACTCTCTGCCTAAATCCTGTGTATCTTCATAACATCACTTCCAGAGAAGCTTTCCCTGACTCCACATATGCAAATAAATACTCCCTCTCTTCTGCATCGTTTTGCCTCAGGGCACCATGTTCTTTTTCTTCCAAACACATAGAACAACTCATTATTAATATTTACATATTTACATATGTGTTTATTTGTGTAAAGTTCATCCTGCACGACTGAAAGCAACAATGTGTGTGTTGTTCCTGGGTATCTCACCAACACCTAGCATGATGCCTAATGCGCAGGGGTGCAGAGGACATTTTTTAAGTTGTTCATGAGATACACAAATAACTCTCAACAAAGGAAGTAGAATTTGACCAGGACCTTGAAAAAGGGGGATGGAACAGCATAACCAGAAGCAAGAAGAGGAAAGGTACAGACAGGAGACACTGACCTGGTCACGAGGAGCAGACCAGTGTTTACCACAAATCATGGGCTAAGGAATAGCAGTGGGAACACTCAGTCGCTTTTGAGTAAAAGAAATAAAATGACCAGAGCTGGAACTTGCCAAAGTGGCTCAAGAAGCTCTATGAAGGACTGACTGGTAGAAGGAGAAACTGGAGAGAAGGAGATAGCTCTGAGGTTCCTAAAATGCTCCATGAGAAAAATGATGGAGGTCTGACTGGGGCAGCCCTAGGAGGAATGAAAAGATCAAAGACAAGGTGGCAGGAGGAGTGAATGGAATTATATGTGCAGAGAAAGGGAAGAAGAATTCATCAATAGCCCACAAGTTCCCACCTGGGAAAGTGGGGAAGGGAAGGGATCTGTGAGCAGAGATTGCATACACAGCAAAACACGGAGGAGCACGGGAATGAGTGAAGTAAGAGAATCTCATGTGGAACTCTGGTGTTTGAGGTGTTGAAGAGCCATCAATGGCAACTACCAGGCAGAAGGAAGGAGTTCAGGACTATGACGTGAATTAGGGCAACACCTGGCCAGAGTGTATACTGCAGTTGGTAAGCCTTAGATGAGAACTCCCCGGGACATATCGCCTCCATTTTCCTGCACAAAGTCTCAGTGCGAGCCTCAGACAATGACCCCAGAAGAGGGGTTCCAGAATCCCCCACAATGCTAGCACCCTGTTTCTGCCTTCTTTGCTGGATACTAGACAGCAGAGGCACACCCTGCTAGTCATTTAATTGTGGCACTTGTGTAACCATTCATGGCTCTTGGATCCTGGAAATTGCCTTTCTACCTTGAGGATCTTCTTGACACTCTCTCCTGCTGTGCCCTTCCAACCAGTGACTGTGCCCTGAGCTTACCCTGCACTAACTCTTTCCCATGTTAACACTCCAAGTAGCCAGATCTGAATACACCCAGGCCACACTGAACCTTGTGTGTGATGGACTTGGAGAGAAAAAACACACAGAGCTAGAAAAAAATTCGGCTGATGGTAGAAACCTTAGCTTTGACTGCCAGCAAGATCACACCCTTAAGTGTTTCCAAACTTAAATAATGGGGAAAAACAGCCAAGTGCCAGACTCGTGTGAAGGAATTTCTCAAGGTGAAGGGTACCACATGGTTAGTTGGTCATGACAGGTGACAGAGAGAACATTGTTTTTCACCGGTCATCCAGGGTCGGGGTTGGACAGGGGTGCCAGACTGATGCAGACATGCTCAGCTCTCAAAGAGTTTTTCCTTGAAGGACAAAGACAAAGGCAGGATGAGAACTCTACCAGCTGCTTCCTTCAGGAAACCCTGCTGTGGCAGAAGTAGCCCCTCACAGATCCGCCAAGAATGAAGCTTTTAAAATTACTACCGACAAGGACACAGGGTCAGAAGTTTCTAGAACTACTTTCCACTTGAGTCAAAGAAGCACAGGGAAGATGGGGGTTCTGCTGTCAGATGTGAGTGATTTTGAACCCTGGCCCATACTCTGACTCCCTGGAGATACCTTTGGAGGTGAAGGGGGGATCCTACCTAGTAGCTGACGATCTACACCAGGCATTTGTTCTTTTCAATGCCCCAAAGTGTTTATCTTGAGCCTTTCTGCAGGAGCAAGAATATTAGTGCAAGGTGAAGGGTTCTGGAACAGAACCACAGCATGCCCCTCCACCTCTCTAAACAATGCCTGCCATTTTGTCTCAATTTCAAAATTACATATCTTGTCTTTGGTAGAGACATTTTTTTTTCCTTACCATGAGAGGCAGCAAACTTGGATGAGAAAAGGTGAAAGAAAAAAAAAAAAAAAAGAGCACCCTTTGCCTTCCAGTCTCTTGGTTTCCCTGGGCCTCAGTTTCATCAGGTGTCCAGACGAGGGGACGATCCTTGCTTGAGCATTCTCAGGTTGTTATGTCACATGTGCATATGGGAAAAGGCTCTGCACTCGTAAACTCTCCACGCATCAGAGATTATAATCATACACTGGTTAAACCCACCAGGTAGATTTTCTTCTACTACCTCAATTGCTCTCCATTTTCCCTGAGGGTCATGAAGTATGTTAAGAGGCAGTCACTGGCCGCCTTGGGCTGCCTGCTCCCTGTTGGTGCCAACAGTGGGACTATGGAGCACAAGGCACATCAGCACCTCTGGTCTGCAACAGCTATTTGCACTGTTTGTGTTAGAGTACATAAAATAGGAGAGGAAAGTAGACTTGGTCCTGCCGTTCATACTCTTTAACAAATCATAGCCATGCTGATCTGAGAAAATTGGACCAACCAGACTTGCCTAGAATGTTCTCAAAATAAGAGAGTTTATTTGATGGATGGGAACCTGGGGCCAGGTCATCCTGGGTTCCGGCCTCAGTGGGCCACTCCCTTGCTGGGTGATGCCAACAAGGTCACCTAACTTCTCATTGGTATAACGTGGCTTAATACCATCAACCTACAAAAAGAGCTTTCAACATTAAATTAAACGAAGTAATAACTATGAAAGCGTCTGTGACATAGTAAGTCTCTACACATACGGATTTCCTTCTTTCCCGACAGGGACAGAGAAAAGAAGTAATAAAAAGAAGAATAGTAATAGCAGGTAATGTTTAAGTAGCATTTATGGTATAGAAGGCACTATTCTTGGAACTTTAATTGTATTGGCTCAGTTAGCCTTCACAACTGTTTTCATCTTCATGTCACAGGCGGGTGAGCTCAAACTCAGCATGATTAAGTACCTGCCCAATGTCACGTGGCACACAGGAGTAGAACCAGGATATGATGCAGGCCGCCTGCTACTCAACACGTTGCACTCACCCACCTCGCGAAAGTGCTTCCCGTGATTGCGGATATTAACCCACAGGGGTCCCTTCAGCTTTGTTCTGAGATTTGATACATGGGCTTTTATCCTCTTATTACTATGGAATCGCTTTCTAGAAAATATATATTCTAATTGTTTTTTTTTTTAATTTTTTTTAACGTTTATTTATTTTTGAGACAGAGAGAGACAGAGCATGAACAGGGGAGGGGCAGAGAGAGAGGGAGACACAGAATGTAAAACAGGCTCCAGGCTCTGAGCTGTCAGCACAGAGCCCGACGCGGGGCTCGAACTCACGGACTGTGAGATCATGACCTGAGCCAAAGTAGGACGCTTAACCAATTAAGCCACCCAGGCGCCCCTAATTGTTTTTTTTTTTTTTTTAATATCACAAATGTGCTTTCCTGTTGCTTGTAGGGATTTAGCTTCTGACAAGCTTGCTAATTGAATGTTTTTTTTTTCTCCACCTAACCTACCTTTGCAAAGTTCACATGCAGTTATTTATCGTTTAAGAGCATCATATAGGTAAACTGAAGTATGTTTATTAAGGTTAGAATGAACAGCGGTTGATTTGATTTCCCTGATTGGGTAACTGGGGAAATGAACAGGTAACTGAGTATTTACAGAAGAAGGTCAGCAGTGGTTCCTGGGAAGGGCCAGTCAGATCCATTCCAGAAGCCTTTGCTCAACCTTGTTTCCCCCAGAAGGACCCCGCTGTGGGTCAGGGAAGGAAAACACCGTGTGCACATTTGCCTATGGCTGGTTCATTCTCTCGAAAGCCACACTCTGGTCTGATCTACTCTGACACATGCCAAGGCACTGATGTCTGCAGAATGAAACCAAACCTTGGCTAGGCATCAAGGGTCTCCACCTTCATCTGGCTCCAGACCACTTCTTCCATCATGCTTCAGACCCTGCTCTTCCCCAATCACTCCCTCCTCTGGGCCCTTGCACTGCTGGTACCTTCCCCTTTCACTAGTAAGTTTTCAAAACTGTTTAAACTGCACCTTCCCCACATATATGTCCCAGATACCCTCCATCCAGAACAGATCTTTTTTTTTGCTTGAGTTTCCCACTGTATAGAATTATTTTGCTATTTTAGAATTGATCACTGATCATCTTGTGTGTGTGTGTGTGTGTGTGTGTGTGTGTCTGTTCCTTTCACCAAGAGAGAGGCCCTAATTGGTAGGGTGAAGGTGATACTCATCTAGGAATACTCCCACAGTCCATAAACACAATTCCTGAGGAGAGGAAGCTTTCAGTGAATTTTGGTTTACTTGAAATGAGCTTCTAACCCAGCAGAGTGAAATCATTTCATGACTTTGCTTTGAGTTGACAGGCCACCCCCAAAAGCTAAACCCACCAATGAACTTTTCCTCCGGTGACTGTTAAGATAGCACAAGCCATCAATCTCAGAGACAGAGGGAACACTCAGCTTTAAGCATCTGGAGGTTTACTTAACTAAAGGTGTCATTCTACCAGAAAGTATGATTGTGATGCTTCTTACCATCCAGGGTATGAATAAAAATAATTACAGTGATAAATTCGTGGCAGGAGCCATTGATTTTTAGAAAGGAAAATTAATAATGCATCATGGAATTGTAGTTATAGACTCTCACTCAGGTATCCTTTTCATATTCCCAGATAAGAAAAATTCACGCTATAGCACTTTACAGTTGGTACATCAACATGACTTCATTCTCATACCAACATAGAAAAGCTGGACTCACTCTCAATTTACAGAAAAGAAAACTGAGGACCAGCCAGGCAGAGACAAAAAATTATTTAGTGCTGGATTTGGGTCTCACACTCAGGACCCCTCCCTATATCCTGGGTGCTCTTCTCCTAGGCTTTGTGCTGTAGACTGAATGTCTGTGTCCTCCCCAAATTCATGTGTTGGAACCTAATTCACACTGTGATGGTATTTCGAGGTGAGTCTTTGGGAGGTGGTTAGATCATGAGAAGGAAGCCCTCATGATGGGATTAGTGGCTTTATTTAAAAAAAAAAAGAAAAGAAAAGAAAGAAAAAGACCACAGAATGTTCCCTCATTTATTCTGCCATGTGAGGACACAGTCTCTGTGAACCAGGAAGTAAGCCCTCGTCAGACAAAGGAACTGCCAATGCCTTAATCTTGGACTTCCCAGTCTCCAGAACTGTGAGAGATAAACATATGCTGTTTCAACCACTCAGTCTATGGCCTGTTTGTTACAGCAGCCTGAATGGACTAAGACACATCGCTCAGGGTCTCAGGAGCCTGTTCAGGATCAGGTTTTCAGATGAGCAGTTTCCTCTCCAGGCCCTCGGGGTCCTTGCAGAAGTCTCGTCTGTGTTTGTATGACTCCAGCCACAGTTGGTGAAGTACAAGTTAGGTATCTCAGCTGTGGAATCGTTCATTCCAGAGTGTTTCCATGTTCTCTAGTAACATTTCAGGTTGTTTTTGTTTTTCTTCAATCCAATTCTTCTGCCTTCAAGAAATAACTATACCTGGGGCACCTGGGTGGTTAAGTCGGTTGAGCATCAGGCTTCGGGTCAGGTCACGATCTCGTGGTTTGTGGGTTCAAGCCCCACATCGGGCTCTGTGCTGACAGCTCAGAACCTGGAGCCTGCTTTAGATTCTGTGTCTCTCCATCTCTCAGCCCCTCCCCTGCTCATGCTCTGTGTCTCTCTGTCTCTCAATAATAAATAAACGTTTATAAAAAAAGAAAAAGAAAAAAGAAATAACTATACCCTACCTCTCCAAACCACTCCTTCTCCTCATCACTTCCACCCTACACAATACATTGCCTGAGTCTTTCAAACAACTTCTTTCAAAATGAAATTGGTGACCTAACTGTACTCAGTGGAGTAAAACATTAATTCACAGTATGAGCTCCCTGGTTGCCCAGAACAGAGCTTGGCAAACAGAAGGTGTTCAATACATATTGACCGTTGAATCAAGTAAACAAAACAAGAAATAATAATATTAATAAGCATATTACTTAGAGTCATGGAAGTAATCACAATAAAAACTAGAGCAAGGATGGTTAGAAGTCATTGCCTCCGAGTGAAATGACTCATGGTGGGAAGGGCATGAATCAGGAGACTGCTGCCTTCATTATATGCCTTCTGGAGTATTTGATTTCAGGGAGGAGTCAGCCTAATCCAACTGAAGCCTTTGCTCAGTGTTCCTACCTGCAAACACTGCACCTTCCCCACCTGAAAACGGCAAACCACCCACAGCACAAAGGCCCTGCATTTCCACCTGTTTTAACCATGTGGCTGTGTTACTGTAATACAAATCCAAACCTTAAATATATTTTACAAATCAGTTTATATTTTTCACGACTTGTGGTTTGTGAGTCATACAAAGGACCACCAGCCTCTATCAAGCGTCCTTTCTTCCACTCGCCTTCCTGTAGCTTGGAAACACGAGGCCAAATGGAAGAAATAAATAAAAGCCAACGGGGGACCACATTGCCCTTTCACACATTCCACGCCACGTCTTGCAGAACGGTTTGCTAAACCTCTCCCCACCAGTTTGGTCAGGAACCTGTAGCCAGAGTACATGGGAGCCCCCATCCACTCCCATTTCGTGCAGAGGGTGAAGGGACAGTCTCTCCCAGGTTGATCTAATAGAGCCCAGGACATGCCCACGGGACTTCCAATTAGCCTGGCACTGAGGATGCGTGCGGATGGCTATCATACTGGAAATGACACTACTGAAGCAAAAGCTCAAAACAAATGTTCAAGGCTGAAATTAAAGCAGAGAGATGAAGATCAGTGGGTGGGAAGACAGAAATGCGTGCTTTGGGCTCGCCTGTGCTGCCCAAGTGGCTGAATGAGTCACATGTCTGAACCATAGGCTGCTCCCCAAGGACAGGAGGACAAAATCCTGCCCTGCCAGCCTCACGGGGTGGTTGTGACAATTGGAGGAGATACTGAGTGTTAAAAAGTTTGGGGAGCCATAAGGCTCTGTGCATTTTGAAAGATTTTTGTTATCAGACATTGGGCTGGAAAGAGAAGGAGAAATTGTTTTTTCCCCTGGCCTGGAACTTTGACTCACGGAGTGGCTGTCTCAGCAGCTTTGGGGCAGACCTAAGGGACGAATTCTGGCCTCCTGCCTCCTGTCCCAGTTTGTAAAATCCAGCACAGCTCTGTAGAACAGAATGCATCACATAGATGTAATCTTTAAAAGCAAACCCAGAGGGGCCCATGTGCTGCCCTCCAGGCCCTCCCTGCAGAACCCCTGGAGGGACAGTCCGGCTGGCTCTCTGAAACCTGTGCTTTCTCCCCAGGTTTAACCTTTCAGAGGCAGATTCACAAAATAGACACCGAGGGCCTACTATTTCTGGGAAATCTTCCTGCATTTACTTGAATCCTAACAACCCTGGGAGGCAGGTGCTATTATCCCCTGATTTTCAAGATGAGAACGGAGGTGAAGGTTCAGGAAGCTATGCAAAAACCTGCATACAATTCAAGGCCCGAGTCTCCAGACCTTCATGGTGACTGGATGTGGGGCCAGGAAACCAGCTTGAATAGTGTCAGAACCTGTGCTCCAGGCTAGGCGGGGTCAGAGGTGGGGGATACACCACAGTCCCCACTCCAGGAAAGTTCTAGAAGCTTCCAGGAGGGGCTTCTCTACCCCAGCAACAACAGTACTGCCAGCCTTGGAGGAAGATGTTGAGAGGTTTTGCCTTCTCATGTCTGTTCCCGGCTTTCCATTCTGAGAGGTCCTTGCAGGAGACTGTTATACCCATGACAGATCTCCAGGGGTCTCCCTATGGCAGGGGACCCTCTCCAAGTGGCATGCTCAAGTCAATCTCACCCAGGCAGAGGGGGCATGGCCTGTACAGTTTCCTAGCTGGCTATGGCCTCATTTGAGAGAATCTGAGTTCCCTGTAGCACCTGGGGAAACCTACAGTAGGTTTCAGAGGGGCCTCTTAGTCTCTGGTCAAGACAAGACTCAGTTGAGAGGGCTATCATCCTGGACGGAAGGCAACTGTTATATTCTCTAAGGATTTGGGGAGGCCCTGCAAACTTTGTCTCAGAGTTTTTTCTATCTACCTTGATGATACAGATTCAAGATTAGGGGACACTGGCTTGAGAGTACCCTTAAACTAGAAATTTCACTGAATCTCTGGATCTAGAGAAAACTCTGGCATGAAGGCTGGGACCCCAGATGGAACAGGAACTTCTGCTGGTAGAGGGTATGGGTATTTCCACGGGCCTAAGAGGCATCTCTGCTCCTGGTCTCCCCAGAAGTGGTCTCCACTTCTTACAACTATCCTTTAGGTCAACCCGTGGTCCCTCCAGCTCCCACTCCAAGCCACAGGGAGGTATGCGCACCTCGGGGCACCTCACAACTCACAGACTGCCTCCCTGACTGTAGCCTGAGGCTTCCTGGTCTGGGTTTGGGGGAATCAGGCTCTGTGGCTGTAGGAACCTTGGGCCCAAGGCAATCCTGTTTTTGGTACCCAGCAGCAGGAATCACCCAGGCCTGGGCCCATCACATGGGGCCATGTATTGTTGGGGCTCCAGGAGGGCTGAGGGTATGAAAGGGTCAGCTTAAGGCTGCTGTGGAGGACAGGCAGAAATTACCACATAGGCCCTTTCTGTCCTCAGCCTCTGAGAGGAAGCGGGTTGGCTTCCCTGGCTGGTGGCAGTGGGCTGGTAAGGATCTGATTCTGATACCTGCATTCTGACAGGGAAGGCAGAGATCCTGGCTGGGCCTCTCTATGAAGGCCTCGAAAGGGATATCTGAGGGGGCGCCTGGCTGGCTCAGTTGGTAGAGCACCAGACTCTTGATCTCGGGGTCATGAGTTCGAGCCCCACAGTGGGTATGGAGATCGCTTTAAAAAGAAAGAGAAACAAAGAGGGAGTGAGGGAGAGAGCAAGGAAGAAAGGAAGAGAGGGATATCTGAGGTTGGAGACGGGCAGTGATGAGGGAGCATAAAGCAAGCTGACAGGCCATAAACACTCCCCCCCTCCAACCAACCCTGCAGCACACCTGGCTGCCCAAGAACAAAGGAAAGGGGAAAAACAAATGGCTAACTGATACAGATCATAGTCCTGCAGGACCTGATCCATCTATTTACAAATATTTTAGTAAATCACAAGAAAAAGTCAATCTTATCAATAGCCTAATCTCCAGAAACCTATAGACTCTGTTTTCTGGAGCCCCAATATCACCCCTCCATAGTGATATGGGAAACAAAGGCAGAAGGAAATGGCAGATAGAACTCAATTTCCTTATAACCTGCAGCCCACTGGCAAATACTTGAGGTGGGCAGAGTGAGACGTTTTTCCAGGAACTCCCTACTGTCTTAATGCTAATACTTTGCTAGAGGGAAAACGATCTTAGCTTGACACTCGCTAGGCCTCCAGTATCCTGTGAGTCTTTAGCATATGAAAATCCCACTGGAAGCTTCCGGTGCACTTTACCTCCCCCAACTCCATAGTACAAAACCAGTGTCTCATCTTCCTGCCCATGGGTCCTGTCCCCGTGCTTCAATAAAATCACTCTTTTGCACCAAAGACTTCTTCAAGAATCCTTTCTTGTCTGTCGGCCTTGGACCCCAAGAACCCCACTCTCACCCCCAAAAATCTCATCAGGTGGAATCTGCAGGATTGGGACAGAAAAGGGGGCAGTCACTGAATTTCAGGCCTCAGAGTCCAAGGTGTCTTTGGAGGGCACTGGATACTAACTTGAACTAGAAATAATTCAGAGAGAACTTGTGTGTATTCTAGCTCCCAGAGAGGAGGAAAGGATTTGGTAGTGCCTGGAGCATGATCTTGTTTGGAGAACTGCATGAACCACTTCTTTCCCTGCAGTCTGTGGAAATAAGTTCAGGGGTCTCTCATTCTGAGCTTTCCTACATCAAGCAGGAGAGGCCACTGATGGGCAGGGTCCTGTCAGATTCCTCTGGCACAAACCCAGGAGCTCACAGTAGAAAGACTAGGTTGTGAGAGCGTGGTTTAGCACTGTCCTGGCCAGATTGCAAGAACCTGAAGGTTTCAAGTACAGTCAAGCCCTTCCACTCCCACATCTCCTCCCCCCAGGGGTTACACAAAGTCCAGGCTTATGGACACAAGCAACTTGTCAGGGGAACTTAAATCTAGGCAAAGGGCGAAGGCTGCCAGGCCAGCTGCTAACTCAGGAAGGGCCTAGGAGGGTCCTGGGAGGCAAGTGGAGCATGACAGATAGTTGGGGACCAGCAGTGAACAGAGATTCAGGTAGCAATGGGGGTTGGGGGGCCTAGAAGCAGGTGCACACCTGAGCCAGGCTCGGGGGCAGGCTGGGTCCTGTTGGGGTAGGGAACACGAGAAGAAAATCAAGGGTATTAGTAAGAAGATAGGATCCTATTCCAAGAGTTTATAAAGGCAGGGGTTCAGGGAGAGGAGAAGTAGGATTGGATCCAGGTTCCAAATACAGGCAGAGGATCACAGCACCGGGGCCAGGACTCACAGGTTACTTCTGTTCCAGCACTGCTGACCCAGGGCTCCTTAAGTTCTAACAAACATTTTTCTTAACAAAAGCAAGATTTACCCATTGCAGAATGTGGGGCCAGGCTGAGCCTTTACAGGGCCTACATGAAATCTGGTACAAGTTACTGGACGAAAGCTAGTGAGCCAGGAGGGGGCTACAGAGCCCGATTCCATCCCTAAGTCCCTGTTTGACTTTTACTAAATCCCCTCACCTCCTTGGACCGTAGTGACTCTGCGGGAGTCACAGCAGAGGCCTGTGAAGGCCAGCATCCCAGAGGGGCCCAAGGGACCCATAAGGAGATCAGGGGTCAGAGAAGAGCAAGGCTCAGAAAGGGAGACCACAACCCTCAGCCCACAACTGCCTATGACGGCCATTTTTTTTTTTTTTTTTTTTTTAAGAAGGCTCTGTTTTTAAGTTGAATGTGTTGAGTCTCCATATAAGCTTTTAGGTAGAAGCCACAACAAGAAAAATATAAAGAGGAAAAAAAAGAGTGGGGTAAAGAATAGAAAAGGAAAGAAGGAAGACAAGGAAGACCAGACGAGAGTTCTGGGCTAGATGGTCTCCAAGCGTCTCAGTCCTGCTGGGCGCTGACTCACCACGATGCTCTCCTGCCCACATTTTCAGGAACCATTTCTGTTCCTTTCTGCCATCCTCGCAGGGAAGAATCCATACATAAGCCCAGAAAAAGCCAGTGGTTAGATCTCATTTCCCAGCTCTGAAGAGTGCTGGCTCGCAGAAGAGGAAACTGGGGGGTGATGTGGGCTGGGAGGGAGGAGGCCTGAGGCCCTGAGCTGTAAATCAGGCTCAGAGGTTTGGATACCCTGCTGCGTGACCTTCAAATGCCCCTCTGGGCTCCAGAAACCCGCACACTAACACACAGGCTGAGGGAAGCATGCCAAACTCCCAGGCTAGGCCGCCCCTGGAAGCTGGGCCCACTCAGAGGAATTATTTTGAATTTTCAGGAAAAACTGCTCAAAGCCAAACCTTCCCTCCCAAGAACAACACAGGCTGGGAATTTTGACATGCTTGGGAGATGAAGGCTTTGGGCCACTCTTGGCCGATGTCAGGTCAGTGAGACCCACAGATAACACCCACACCCAAATCAGTACGTATGGATCATAATTACGATTTCTTTTTACTCTAAATGCTTCCCAGTCTTGCCAAGCCTCTGGGCTTCCTGACATACTTGAAATGGTTTTGCTCTACTATTTCTCAACCTGACTGTGTTATTGCACAGTTGTCTCTCAATATTCAGCCCACAGGTTAAGTAATTCCACAAGAGTTTGGAGACGTGGCACATCCAGACGACACTGAAGATTGCCTTTATGTGTACACCCCCACCCCTACCCCCAGTGAGAGCACTCTGCCTCTCTGTCGCACAAGAGGAGGATTAGTTGAAACTGTCTGAGAGTATAGGATAGTGGAATGAGCAATGGATTGGGAGTCAAGAGAGGAATCCCGTAGAGCCGGCACCAACTGACCTGCCCTCCATGTGAGCGCTGGTAGGTCACTTCCTCTTTCCAGGCCTGTTTCCTCATCTGGGAAATGAGGGGGGCATCCTTTATTCACTCAACTGACATTCGCCAGGAGCTTACTCTCTGATGAAGTTCTCCTTGACCAAGGTCAAAGCTCAAGGAATGGCACAAAAGCCACATCAAGACCAATTAACTCTGGAAATCACGAGGGTATCTGATGTCAAAGTCAATTTTGCTTTTGTAAAAGAAATGGATTAGGCACATCCTCATCCCTCTGTCAGCTCACAGTATAATGAAAGAGAGGGACAAGGAAGGACAATCACCTATCAGCAGGGAAATGCTTTTCTAGCAGTTACCTGGCTATCATAGGGATACAGACAGAGTAGCTCTATAGCAGAGGGGACAGCTAAGTTGAATACTAAAGGCCAAGCACAAGACAGAGAAAGGAAGGGAGGCAGAGGGAAAAATATGGAGAGGAGTTTGGTAGGTTCAAGAATTTCAAGCAATTCTATGATGCGACAATGTGGGGTGAGAAGGGAAAAGGAAGTAAGAGATTAGGCAAATCAGATCTCCAGGAACCTGTGTGCTTCAGGCTACAGGGTTTAGGTTAGGTTTTGTTTTGTTTTGTTTTCCCTGAAGGCAACAAGGAAACACCAAAATGCAGGATGATAACATAATCACATTTGTATTTTAGACATCTCACTCTGGCTGTCTTATAGGGCATGGTTTGGAAGGGGAGAGAAATGGAAGGCAGGGAGATCACTCCAAGAAGCAAGAGGTCATGGTGATGTAAACTGCATCGGGCACAATGGGAATGAAGAAAGGGAAGTGAAACCAAAGCATATAGTAAGGGCCTTGACTAGATGAGCATTTTCCATTTCTAACTTTCTAGGACTCCACAGCTAAAGAAATCTCCCCGCACACATTTCACCTCCCATGTTCACCACCCCTCTCCCCACCGCCCCCATACTGAGAAGTCTGGCTGGCCCCTCCCACTCCGAGGCTCGGATAATAGGTGTGGCAGCGGGCCCAGAAGTTCCCGCCATCTTCTCCACCAGCATGTTCTGTTGCCTGAGCAGTTGGCCGCCGCCATGAGTGTTAATTGGAGAGACATCTGAAGTGACCAGACTGGTTACGCCGCCGCCATGATAGACACACTCCATCTGCTCTAACAAGGCGCCTCTCAGTACACACGCGAGGCCAGCCCGATTCTCTGTGCCCGGGACTTGTTAGAAGTGAGACTCAAAGAAGTTAGATTCATAGGATTTTAAACTGAAAACCGTCTCGGAGAGCATGGGGTGCATGCCCTTTAGTTTGATAAGGAAAATAAGGCCTCGTCTTGCCCAGGGTTACAGTAGGAGCCCCTGGCCAGGTCTTCGGGGCTGTCCTCTGCCTGTTGTAGATGGATAAGGTGTGAAGCTGGGGACTGAGCTTCTCAAATCAGAAGCTGACCAGTAGAGGGGCCCCTGGGTGGCTCAGTTAAGCCTGGGACTTCAGCTCAGGCCATGATCTCACGGTCTGGTGTGTGGGTTCAAGCCCCGCATCAGGCTCTGGAGCCTACTTCAGATTCTGTGTCTTCCTCTCTCTCTGCCCCTCCCCCGCTCACGCTCTCAAAAATAAATTAAAAAAAGAAAAAAGAAACTGACCAGTAGAGTTCCCTGAGCAGATTATTTGCTCAAATTGTTGACTAACTGGTAAGGGACCTGACTAGGGTGGAATTTTCATTGCAAAAAAAAAATCAATTTCTTAGAAATTTTCAATTTAAGGTATTCTATTACCTAGCTGGAAGAGATTTCAGAAATAGTCTAGTCCAATGGTTTTCTGACTGGTATTTGTTTTGCTTTAGTAGTGGGACTGGGGCTCGGAAAGGGGAGCACTCAGACAAGAAGACTGAATAAGTGACCGGGTGTGATTAGTACCAAGCTCTTGGAACCCCAAGCACATACTCCACATGCTTTATCTTATTTGGTCTTCACAAGCCCCTCTGCTGCCCACTCCCTGCTCTGCCGTTAGTAGGGACGTGGCGGAGGAAGGCTCCAGAAGGAGTAAGTATCTCTATCTTATTTTTAGCCCTAAAATCATATAGAACATATCTTCTAATATTACCTGATTGTTGCATGGCATTGTCTAATTATTTACTCATGCTTACCCATGTAATGCCATGATAACTGTGAGGAATGTTTGGGTATGCCTATTTTATGGAAGACACAGAGGACAAGGAGTTGCCACCCAGTCCATAAGTGGGGGGCCTGAGACTTAGCTGTCTCAGTGTTTGGACCCCCATCCAGGGACCACTGTAATCGGGAGTTATCACTCATCCAGAGAGTACCCACACTCTCATCAGTTGCCTTTCGTGGACTTTGTTCCAGTGGTGAATAACAGAGAATGTCTGTTGCTAAGCCACAGCATTACAAAGAGCAGTGCAACTTCCTTGATTGTAGTTCATCAACCAGGGAGAGTGGAAGCCATTAAAGAGGCCAATCTGGGACTTGTAATTAATCAGGAGCAAAGGTATCTTTGAGGAACCAGCAGCGACTAGAGATGTCAGAGAAGAGAAGAGGTTCATAACTTCATGAAGCCCCATCTTGGCCTCCACTGCCGCCCAAGGCGCTGAGAAGGTAAATAGGTCTGAACCAGCCCTGCCACAAAGGACACCGGCAAAGCTACGTGGCAGGTGCTAAAGTCAGCAAGGTCTGCAATGCAGGTAAGATTCAATGCCAGGGGACCAAGGAAGTGCTCTTGGAACAAATGGTCATCTGTGGGCCCAAGGCATATGCTCTGTCTGGGTGGGGGAGCGAGGACCGTGGCTGGGGGAGGCTCAGGACTGGGTCATCTCCTCCCCAGTGGACACTTTCATAATAGGTAGAATCTGGCCAGACTGATCCCGAGAGAGAGAAGGTGGTGGGAAATGCAGCTACAAGCAGGGCCATGGCTCTGTATGAGGAGCTTCAAATGCATTCTACTTTAGCCAGTTTGTGTTCACATGGTGATTGACAGCTGCCTGAGTCTTAGAAGCAGCTAACACTCTCTCACGATAATAATAGTGATAAAAAATAATAAGAATAGCAGCAGTAATTATAAGCATAAATATTATAATAACTACTATTAAGGACAGCTAACAGACAAAAACAGTTTTGAGTCTGCTAGAATTCTTTAATATTCATTATTGCATTTGCTTTTCACAAAACCCACAGGAGGCAGGCAGAGCAGGAATGGCAAATCACACCCATTTTACAGAAAGAAGCTAAGACCCAGAGACTAGGAGTGAGTTGCTCAAATCATACGATCATTTAGTGGCAGAGCAGCCAGGATTCAGAGATCGGAGAGTAGAGGAGGAAAGCTGAATAAGTTGGGCCTGGGCTAAGCCCAATAAAGAGGGATACTGATTTCCCTTTGGAAGGCACACATATCATTGTGCCTTCTGGGCAAGAGGACGTTGAAAGGCCATGCTGTTGAATGAGGAATCCAGAATGTCAGAGATGGGGAATGTGACTTACAAGGAACACTTTAAAAAGGGAGATGCTGGGCTCCTGAGCACTCAGTTAAGCGTCCAACTCTGGCTTTCACTGCAGGTCAGGATCTCCTGGTTCCCGAGTTTGAGCCCGACATCACACTCTGTGCTGACAGTGGGGAGCCTGCTTGGGATTCTCCCCCTCCCTCTTTCTCTGCTCCTTCTCCTGCTCATGCTCTCTCTCTCTGTCTCTCTCTCTCTCAAAAATAAATACACTTAAAAACATTTTTGTAAAAAGGGAGATGCCTGTCTCTGGGCCTTGAGCACAGAAGGGACAACATTCACAGTTGCCTTGTCCTCAACTGCATGATAGAAGCACAGAACCTATAGAGGAGAAGAATAAATAAGCCACTGAGTAGACACACGTACAGAATTGCTCTTCAAGATCATGTTTACATCTCTGCTTTGTCCCCTCCCCTGCTCTGATGGGAACTCCTGGATATCCACGACTTGATCTTCTACCTCTCTGGGTCCTCGGTGCCTATTACATTGCCAGGCACATAGGTTGTTCAAAACATGTGGAATCCATGCATGCATGAAGGAATGAATAGAAGAATACATCAGGGGGCACCGGGGTGGCTCAGTCGGTCGAGCATCCAACTTCAGCTCAGGTCGGGAATCTCACAGTTCATGAGTTCAAGCCCCGTGTCAGGCTCTGCTGTCAGTGCAGAGCCCGCTTTGGATCCTCCGGTCTCCCCTCTCTTTCTGCCCCCCTCCCCGCTCACGCTCTGTCTCTCAAAAATAAACAAACAAACAAATAGTAAGAATAGGATTACATCAAGAGGAAACCTTCTTTGAGATTAGGGGTGTATGTTGAGTACAACTCCTAACTGAAATGACCTGCTCCTTCATGCCAAGAACTTGGTGTCTGTGTATCTCCTCGTGGTAATATTTACCACCAATATTTACTTCTTGGAAAAGTCAGTGAGAACCACAATGTGGAGTCTGAATGACACAAGGTTAAACAGCAGCATAAGCCCCAAGGCATCACTGAGAGGGGCTACTTAATAAAAGCCACACAGCTGCCTTCCTCTGCCCATTAGACCTTGGCAACATTACTAACCTGATAAAAAATACCAACCACCCGAAATGATGCCTGTGTATCAGTTCCAGCCCACCTGGATTCACAGGGACGACAGTGTCAGTCTAGTTCTGAGACTTCACCCAAAAGATTGTTGACTTAGATTTAAATACCCCAAAGAAGACATTTAATTCAAAGGCATATCGGGGTTCTGTATGTCAAAGCCCTGCTTTAGACACCCAGGGGATAAGACAATTTTTTTTTAAATGATCAGTTAGTTTTGAGAGAGAGAGAGAGAGAGAGAGAGCATGAGCAGGGGAGGGGCAGAGAGAAGGGTACAGAAGGTCCAAAGTGGGCTGTGTGCTGACAGCAGACAACCCGATGTGGGACTCAGATTCTGGAGCCCTGAGATCATGACCTGAGCTGAAGTCAGACACTTAACCAACTAAGCCACCCAGGTGCCTCCAGGGGATAAGATGATCTAATTGATTGTTGCTTTCAAGAATTGAGAGTATCATGAAGGATAAGATAGTACCAGACAAAAAATAAATAAACGCTAAGGAAAGCATATTAATTTCCTATTGCAGCTTTAACAAATTACCACAGATTTAGTGACTTACAATGACACAAACTTATTATCGTACAGTTCTGGAGGTCAGAAGGTTAAGATGGGCCCACAAGGCTGCGTTCCTTCTAGCAGTTCTGGGGGGGAATTTCTTTCCTTACCTTTTCCACCTTCTAGAGGCTGGCTGCATTCCTTGGCTTCTGGCCCCCCATCCTGTATCTCCAAAGCCAGCCATATAGCGGCTTCTCTCCTCTACATCCTGCTGCCTTCCTTTTATAAGCCACCGGTGATTACACCAGGCCCACATGGATAATCCAGTGTAATAATGTTCCCATTTCAAGGTTCTCCTTCTCCTTCCCCTTCTCCTTCTCCTTCTCCTTCTCCTTCTCCTTCTCCTTCTCCTTCTCCTT